>NW_026057584.1:33892712-33954282 GCF_023721935.1 Panthera uncia | reverse complement strand
AAGAGCCTAAATGTCCATCAACTGATGAATGGATAAAGAAATTGTGGTTTATATACACAATGGAGTACTACGTGGCAATGAGAAAGAATGAAATATGGCCCTTTGTAGCAACGTGGATGGAACTGGAGAGTGTGATGCTAAGTGAAATGAGCCATACAGAGAAAGACAGATACCATATGGTTTCACTCTTATGTGGATCCTGAGAAACTTAACAGAAACCCATGGGGGAGGGGAAGGAAAAAAAAAGAGAGAGAGGTTAGAGTGGGAGAGAGCCAAAGCATAAGAGACTCTTAGAAACTGAGAACAAACTGAGGGCTGATGGGGGGTGGGAGGGAGAGGTGGGTGGGTGATAGGTATTGAAGAGGGCGTCTTTTGGGATGAGCACTGGGTGTTGTATGGAAACCAATTTGACAATAAATTTCATATATTTAAAAAAATGTAACATTGTGTTCAAGTATATCAGATTTAAAAAAAAAATTTTTTAAACAGAATTACAATTGAACTAAAAAAAAAAAAACCCACACAAGAAATAACAAGAAGGAAATAGCCATTGAAGCACACAAGACATAAAAATCATACAATATGACTTTGCAGACCTCCAAATATATTTAAAATCTAAATGAAATGTATAATTTCCTAAGGAAATATAAATTAACAAAACTTACCCTATCAGTGATAAACAGCTTAAATAGACCAATTTCCATAAAAGAAATAGAGAAAGTTAGCAAGGAACTACCACCACAAAAAAAAGTGCCAGGGCCAGGAGTTTTTACAAGGAATTCTATCAAACCTTCAAAGAACAGACATGACATGGCACTACACATTGTACCATTGAATAATAAGGAAAACTTTCTATTTCTATGAAGCAAGCATAACACCATACCTAAACTGATAAAATTATAGACAAGTATCACTTATAAATATTGATCAAAAATACCAAATAATAACAAACAAATTGAGCACCACATTAAGAAAATAATATGCAATAACCAAGAGGTATTAGTTCCAGGAATGCAAGGCAGTTCGATATTGGGAAATTCATTAATACAATATAGCACATCATAGATCTAAGGAGTAAAGTTGTATGATTATTTCCATACATGTTTAAATGGCCTCTGACGAAATTCAACATTCTCAAAAATGGGAATTAAGCAAGTCTTGAAGCCAGTGTTTCATTCGGTATGGAAACACTAGAAGAACTTTTACTAAGATCAGGAACAAAGCAAGGCTGCCTGCTATCACATCACTCTTCAACATCTTACTGGTGGCATGAGACAAAGCAGTTAGATAAGAGAGATCAACTAAAGGCAAAAGAATTGGAAAAAAAAGTAAAATTATCTCTATTTGAAGATGATCTGATTGTGTATCTAAAATTAAAATAACAACACTAGCTCAAATGTTTAAAAAATTCAATAAGGTAGTAGGTTATGAAATTAACATACAGAAATCAATAGCCTTAATATACGTAAAAAATAAATAAGGGATACAGCGCAGAAAAAGGCCCTCCTTAGGAATAATCTTAACAAAAACTGTCCAAAACTCCTAAAAGGAAACCTTTAAAACACTTCTGCAAGATACATAAGTAGATCTTAATGAATGGAAAGGCATCTCTTACCTATGATACAGGACAAGTCAACATCATAAAGATGTCAGTTTTACCTAACTCATCAATTTAATGCAATCCTTATAAAAGAATATAAGCTTCTTTACTGAGATAAACCAATTAATAATCAAGTGCTTTTTAAAAAGTTATAATATTCAGAATATCATTAGAAAAAGAAAAATACAAAGTTGGGAACCAGCCTTACCAGACATTAAGGCATAGTAGAAGTCTTTAAAATAAGGGGCGCCTGGGTGGCGCAGTCGGTTAAGCGTCTGGGCTGATGGCTCGGAGCCTGGAGCCTGTTTCCGATTCTGTGTCTCCCTCTCTCTCTCTGCCCCTCCCCCGTTCATGCTCTGTCTCTCTCTGTCCCAAAAATAAATAAAAAAACGTTGAAAAAAAAAATTTAAAATAAAATAGTATGGTCCTGGTACATGATCTGAAAAACAGACCACTAGAACAGAAAGTCCAGAAAAAAATCAAATATATATGTTCACTTAGTATAAAGGTGACATCTCAAATCAATGCAGCAAAGATGGATTTTTTTTCTTAATAAATGGTTTAAGGGCATCTACTTTGAGGAGGAAAAAAAATCCATACCTCACACCATACAATCCAAATAAATCAGGGATTTTTTTATGTGTTTTTGTTTTGTTTTGTTTTGTTTTGTTTTTAGAGAGAGACAGAGCATGGGGGGGGGGAGCGGGGGAGCGGGGGAGCGGGGGAGCGGGGGAGCGGGGGAGCGGGGGAGGGAGAGGACACAGGATCTGAAGCAAGCTCCAGGCTCTGAGCTGTCAGCACAGAGCCCTATGCGGGGCTCAAAGTCATGAACCAGGAGATCATGACCTGAGCTGAAGTAGGAGCTCAACTAACTGAGCCACCCAGGTGCCCCAAAATAAATCAGGGATTTAAATGTAAAATGATAATATCAAGGATTAAATGTAAAAATGATATACAAGTACTAGAAGGTAACAGGTAAATTCCTTTACAACTAGGGTGTATGTAAACAGTTTTTAACTAAGACCCACAATTTAGATGTAATGAAAGATTGATAAGCTTGACCTCATAAAATTGAGAACCTTTTTACATAGCAAAAAGTACCATGAACAGTCAAAATACAGCTGTTAAATTGTGAAAAAAATATTTGTAACACGTATCACAGATGAAGATCTAATATCCTTAAATAAAGAATTTTTGAAAAGTGGAGGAGGAAAAGAACAAAATTCTCTTAGGAAAATAACTTGAACAGAAAATTCATACACAAAAAAATTTAAGATACTTTAAACATACAAAAAAAGATATGCTATGGCTTCATTTCACGCCACTCCCCCTCTCATTCACTATGTTCTGTGACCATTCCAAACTATCTGTCTGCAGAAACTTCACGCTTCTTTACTCCTTTTATTATGCTCTCCAACAACTCTTTAAATGGTAGCTAGTCTCTTCAGGTTTTCACTTAAAAGCCAATACTTACAGAGGCATTCTCTGATCCCCTGTCCAAACTACTATCTTTCTCCACCACAGTTATTTTATATCGCAGTGCCCTTTTATTTCCTTAGAATGCAACATAATCTGTAACTCTCTCTCCCAACTGAAAATTAGCTTCAAGAAAGGTGCTTTGCTTGTCTTGTTCACCACTGCATCCCTGTGTCTAATACAAAACTTGGCACACAAGCCTAGGTGTAATAAAAGTAAAATAACGAGAAGTTAGGAAGTAGCATCTAGTTTGCTTTCAGCAGTGAGCTGCTGAAAGGAATTAACGAGGTTTAAAGAACTGACATTAATGTGCAGTGTACATAATCCACATTTTTACCAAAGTCAGAAACTGCAATATCCCTCAACTGGAGCACTCTCTCTAGTTAATCCTTACAATTCCTTTAGTAATTTATATTCAATAAACTTTCTTTTCATCTCACTGAGATCTCCAGTCATTTATCCCTCCTTTTTCTTTCACCTGGTTCATGAAACTCTTCTGGCTTCATTTGCTTTCTTCTCTAGCATACTCCCTCAATCTACAACTTCCACATCAATGCCTATCTTTTTCCTCTATCTATAGTAATTTTCAAACTATGAACCACGGGGGTAGTTTAAAATTTGAGCATATTCCTGGGGCCCCAGCCTTCTGATTCAGTAGATCTAAGGTGGAGGCCCAAGAATCTAGATTTTAGTAAGTATCCTAGAAGATTTGGATACCAGTGATCCAAGGATAAAATATACACTGGTCTGAAGGAAGAGATGCCTTTCTTCCTATCCAAGAAGGATACCTCTCTCTGTGCTCTAGAGACCATACTTTTCCATTCTCTCAGAGATTTTACTTTACTGTACTCATTGCCTACATTCTTTAATCTCTCCTTAAATCCTAACAAACAATTTTTCCATAAAGCATATCTGATCCATGTCAACCCCCTCCTTAAAACCCACCAGCTTTTCCTGTTTCCAATCTCCGTGGTTCTCAACTTTGAATAACAATGAATTGAAATGTGTTCTAAGCATTATCTGCAAACTAGTGTTTTCCAAAATGTATGCTAAGAGGATGTGGAAATATATATAAGAGATATATTTGCTTCCAAGTTTAAAACAAATGTATTTTGTACAGAAAATGCTAAACATATTTACAGAGCTGTTCTGATTCCACTATGATAAACTGCTTTCAAGAAATCATGTACCATAAAATGCCAAGAAATCATAGAAAGACTACCTGTTGCCCAAATATATAATGTCCCATCTGTGTACTGATACATAGGCAGCATTTATTAAAGAGCGCCATCCATTCCATGTTCAATGGTCTACATTATGTATCTTATAGCTATTATAATAATTTTAATAACATATACTTGCATTACTCTAAATGTATTATATAATAAATGCCTATAGTGCATAAACTCATTACTCATTCCTCTAGATCTGTGTCTGAAAAGAATTCATTTATGTGGTCATTATAACTAAATCCAAGTGCACATTTCATTTCCTAAGCTCTTTTTGTTGTTCTCTCAAAATATTAAAATATTCTATGGTCAAATAATTTGGGAAACCAAACTTGGGTAAACAGTGTACCTTGCATATAGGTACACTATTCTTTTTTGAATGTATGTATACTGTTGTACCTATAAGTAAATTAAAAACACTGCTGCATGGTAGCTTTTTGCCATTACAGATTTTCCCAATTAGTAGAGAGTAAAGAGCCAGTTACTTTAATGTGAGAAACTTTGTTTTTTGGGGAGTCCCTGGGGGGGCTCAGTTGGTTAAGCGTCCAATTTGAAACTCAAGAGTTTCATACATTTCAAACATAAATTAATCTTTCTAATTAAGAACAGGAGGCCAATAATTCACTTTGTAGACATGATGCAGATTTGGTCCTACAGGTTCATCTGTAAGAACCTCAAGAATTGAAAACAAAGGTAACTAAAGTTTCTGGAGTTTAGCCTTTTGACCATATAAATGAAATCCCAATGATGTGTGATGGCACCACCACTAAAGTCAATGATGACAGCAGCTGACACTTATTCACTCTGTGCTTTGCAGTGTTAAGCACTTTGCATCACCATCTCCCTCAGATCTTCATACGACCCTATAAGTAAGGGAGATTGTCATAAGTATTACCTAAATTGTCTTAATTTAATAGTTAATAAAACGAGACTGTGATCCGTTAAATAATCAACTTCCCACAAATAAGCACTTCCTCAGGTATTAACACCTTCCAACTTAGGGCAGGTCTCCCTCCCTCCCATCTGCATGCACTGAGCCCTCAGTCCTTCCCCAGTCCTCTAGGACTTAATTTACCAGGTAGAAAACAGACTCCCCCGGCCCGGGCCCCCACTCACATTCAGCAGCCGGTACCCAGTGCCCTCCTTGTTCTCTTCCTTGGGCAGATAACCGGTCTTAGGCTCCTGGAAGTTACGAGCCGGAGAAGACGCCAACCCTTTTTTGTCCATGGTTTCCACGTTGACATGACGACTCCTGGGAAGCATAGGGGCTGTGTACAGGGAATGGACCCGCCCGCCGCGGTTATCAGCTGCTTTGGAAACCTTAGCCATCCCTTGGGGCGGCTCTATTCCCCCATGCTCTGCGGGTGGTTCTGCAGCTAACCGCCTGCCTGCTACTGCGCATGCGCAGCCCACTAGCCACCCCTCCCCCCCCCCACCCCGCGCATGCGCATGCGTACACACCCTGTGACCGCACATTGCCCTGATAGAGCAAGCTTAGGAAAGTGTGAGCTTCAAGAGCTGGAGGGTCAGCTGCAAGCACTTACCTAAGCCATTTAGGTCTCCCTTACAAGGGAGGCATAGCATGCTGGTGGACAGCAAGGCTTCTCAGCTGTGTGATTGAACACCATAGTTCATTTTCTTATCTGCCCCTCAAACCATTATAAGCCTCTTTTCCCTAAACCAGTTACTTCTGGGAGATTTACAATATCAATAACCACTTCCTTACACTGTCCCCTGAGCTCCAGATGTTATGTTTCCAACAGTCTACTTGGACGTCTTTACTGTCCTATACACTCATAACACATGTTAATTAACATTCTTCTTCCCTCTCAGACCTCTAGTATGTTCCAAACTCATTTAATGTAGCAATATCATAGCCACAAAAGCTTAAAACTTCAGACATATTTTTTAGCTTTAACCCTAAATATTAGAACCCTACTGTTCCTCTTTATGGCATCTAGTTTATGATACCTCACATACACAACTGCAATGGTTTACTCATGGATCTCCCAGCCTGCTGTCATCCACCCTTTACACTTCTCAATATTAATGCAGTTTACCTTTAAAAACAAACAAAACCAACAAATAAAAATAAAACAAGCAACAGAAATTTTCAGAGCTTTTTTTGTTGGCCATAGATTCGAATTCCTTAATATGGAAACCAAGGGCATTCAAAATGCACTCTGCTACCTCAGGATCCTTATTTATTGGTATTCTACTTGAGATCTATTTTTGTTTTATTCAGGGGCCAGCTCAAACTCCAGCTTCCAGTTAAATCGTATAACCCCATGCACATATTCTCAAAGCAGAATTAACTGTTGTCTCTAAGCTACAACTTGGCATATCACGACTAGTGGGCTCACACTAATAGAATTAGTTAATTTCAAAAGATAGAGTTCAATGGGGGCAGGAACCTGATTCTCATCTTGTACTCCTCAGGATTCATGGCACAAGAACCCAAAGCTCTTGATACACATTTGTTGTCATTTGGGGTCTATGCTGTGTTGTACTTAATCATTGTGCCAATGAGACTTGCTGCCCAGCAGCACACTATGACTTCTTTAGGGTTCATGTAATAATGCAACATAAAAAGTATCTAATCTGGGGCTCTGGGGTGGCTCAGTTGATTAAGCATCCAGCTCTTGGTTTTGGCTCAGGTCATAATCTCCTGGTTCATGAGTATGAGCCTTGTGTCCAGCTCTGTGCTGACAGTGCAGATCCTGCTTGGAATTCTCTCTTTTTCTCTGTCTCTGCCCTCCTCTGCTCGCAGGCTCATGTGCTCACGCGCGCTCTCTCTCTCTCTCAAAATAAATAAATAAACTTTAAAAAATATATATCTAACCTAAATCTAGTCAAACCTCTAGACCTAACCTTCTGTCTACAGGAAATTCAGGAGATAGAGAACAAATTGAATGATGCTCTTAGGAAAAAATCAAACAAATGCAAAATATAGGTGGGACATTCCAAAACAAAATGGTTTGGATTCTTTGAGTTACAGCCACTCTAGAAAACAGTTTGACAATTTCTTAAAAAAACTAAACATGTAACTACCATACAAGCTAGCAATTGCACTCCTGAGCAGTTTCCCAGAGAAACAAAAACTTACATTCACACAAAAACGCACACACAAATGTTCATAGCAGCTTTATTCATAATAGCCAAAAAATGAAATCAACTCATGTTTTTCAACTGGTAAATGATTAAACAAGCACCTATCTTGGAATACAAATTAGCAATGAAAAGAGATGAATACACAACTTGGATGAATTTCCTGGGCAGAAAAAAGCTAATCCCAAAAGATTACATACTGTATGATTCATTTATAACACTCTTGAAATGACAAAATGTTATAAATAAAAGACAGATTAGCGGTTGCCAGGGGTTGGAGTTAGAGGTGCAGAGATGGGGAAATAGGTGTGGTTATAAAAGGGCAACAATGAAAGACTCCTGTGGTTTTTGGAAGTGTTCAGTATCTTTTACAAAAATTTTTTTGTTAATGTTTATTTATTTTTGAGAGAGAGAGAGCATCAGTCGGGGAGGGACAGAGAGAGACATGGAGACACAGAATCTGAAGCAGGCTCCTGGCTCTGAGCTTCAGCACAGAGCTTGAACTCACGAACCATGAGATCATGACCTGAGCCAAAGTCGGAAGCTCAACTGACTGAGCCACCAAGCACCCTGGAACTGTTCGATATCTTGACTATGGTGGTAGATACACAAACCTACCCAACTGGTAACATTGTATTAATACACACACACACACACACACACACACACACAGTGGTACAAGTAAAACTAGAGAAATTTAAATAAGATCAGTGGGTTTTATCAATGTCAATATTCTGGATATGATATCATACTACAGTTTTGTAAAATGTTATTTAGAGACACTGGCAAAGTGTACAAAGGATTTCTCTGTATTATTTCTCAAGTATGCATGAGTCTACATTTATCTCAGGAAATTTTTCAATTAAAAACGTCATGGGGGAGAGAAAAAAATGTAAGAAGACCATTTAAAACTAAGAGATAAAACAACCAAATGAAATGTGCAAACCTTGACTACATCTTGAGAGACAGCTGGGGAAATTTGAGAATGCACTATTTTCCAGCTATTTCAACAAGATGTGCTATGTAAACAAATGTTCTTATTTTTGGAGGATTCACGTTTACATATTCTGGTGAAGTGACATGATGTTAGCAACTTTCAAAAGATTTAGCAAGAAAACAAGGGTGTATAAAGAAAGATAAAACAAATGAGCAAATGTGGCAAAATTTTAACAACTATTAAACCTAGGTTGATCTACATTACAGTTGCTACAATTATCCTGGTCTTTCAACATTTTTACATTTGATAGTTTCCAAATAAAAAGCTCTCAGAGTTCACTCATTCATATGGTCTTTTCCTTGTCCCCCATCTTTACCGGTAGAAATCCAGCCATCCTATAAAGGACATGCCCACACGCGACCTTACCCACAATACTTTCCTAGATTCTTTAACTCCTATGCCTACCTATGACTTTTGACTAGATAATGAGCCTCTAGAAAGCAGGTACTAGGTTTTGTTCATTTTCTCATTTTCTTGTCCTTTCACAATTCTAGCAATTTGATTGAAATCACATCATCTATCACAAGCCAAGCTTTATGTTTCATAATAGATTACAGATGGTGTATATAGGCCAGAGGTCCCAAGTGCTGGCTAGTCTACTAGCTATATCACAATCACCTGGGGAATCTTTTTCTAAAAAGACCTACTGAATCTCAGACCTACTGAATCTGAATCTCTGGAGATGGGCCTAGAAGTCTATGTTTTGTTCTGCTCATGGGGAGTGGGGAGAGGCCACTCCAATTACTGAATGTATTGCACCCAAAAAAGCAACAAAAGCCTCATTGGGGATCTTGCCTATTGACACCTCAGAAACTCCACTAAGCCACTCTACCCACACTCGATACAGGGTGAAAAGTGAGAAAAAAGATGACTTTGAGCCAATTATGGAGACATATTAGCAGTGAACTTCCTCAAAGTTTCCCAATCATCATGGCCAAAGGTTTTTTGATAGGCTTGTACAGGTCCACCAGCTGCTCAGGAAATATGTACTTGCTAGGGTGATTGGGAAATTTGAAGTCTGGGTCATACTTCCCAGACCTGAGGAATTTAAAGGCAACTATGCCCTTGCCAGTTACACTACTACCCACCTAGCCAGCTTTCTGAGTTGCATTCCATAGCTGCTCTGGGGTGTCTTTATTCTCTAGGATGTTAGGAGCAAAACTCCCTTCAACCTGGTATTAACTTTCTGTTGCTGCCATAACAAACTACCACAAATTTAGCAGATTAAATAACACACATTTGCTATCTTAACATTCTGTATGTCAGAAGTCTGACATGCGTCTCACTGGGCTAAAATTAAGGTGTCAGCAGGGTTTAATTCCTTCATGGAAGTTCTAGGGGAAGATCTGTTTTGTTGCTCATTGGGATCTTAACAAAATTCAGTTCCTTAAAGATGTAGGACTGAGCCCACATACATTTACTGGCAGGCTGTCAACCAAGGACCATTCTCAGCTACTAGAGATCACCCATATTCCTTGGCTTGTAGCCCCTTCCTCCTTCAAAATGAGCAACATAACTCTCTGCCCTTCTTCCATTGTCATCTCACTCTCTGACCACATAAAGGAAAAATTCTCTGCTTTTAAGGACTCATGTGATTACACTGGGCCCAACCAGATACTCCAGGACAATTTCCCCATTTCAGGGTTAAACGACCTTAATCACATCTGCAAAATCCCTTTTGCCAATATAATGTTCCAGGATCAAGAGATGAACATCTTTGGGGAATATTATCCAGCCTACCACAATCCCCTACACTGGTTTTCTCATATTTCCTTGATGGCATTTGTTCAGGTGTGGTAAGTTTTAGAGCTAATGAACGACTTCCCTGAAGTTTGCTGACAGGGCGGATCATGAACTTCTGCACCACCAGCCTGTTGCCAGCATAACCATCCCTGATCACAGCAAAAGCTGGAACTGGCAGGATGACTTCAGAATTGCCAGCAGACTCACAATTCTGTGTCAGCACAGGGAATCCCCTTTTCAGCAGCTCCAGTCTCCCAGGCAAGATATTTCTAATATGGTGCTCACACCAAATTTAGACCTATTCTTAGAACCATCCACCCCTAGTCAATTGGTCAGTCCTCTTTCATTCCACAACATTCAGTTGCTTGCTAATCAGGCAGGCCCAACAGCTTTATTGATGTGCTTGATAGCCTTTGAGATATAGCGTCCCATGGAGAGTCTGTCTTGTTATTGTCTTAAGCTCTAGGGTCTCATACCAGTTGAGGCACCAATGAAAACGGCTCTGAAGAGACCTTTTTCCATGCAGGGCACATCTCAAGAGTGGGATTTCCTCATCCAGAGATGTCTCTGACAGAGAGCTTGAGAAAAGGCGTGGTGATTTCTCCTCCTATTTCTTGTTGCACAAAAAGAGGCAGAGCAAAGGGCAGTGTAGAGGTCAACTGAGATCGCTCAATAAGCTCACAGGTCTCTCATTTATTTCCCTGAATTCTTGTTCCACTCAGCTTCTCTTTTGCTATATGCTTTTTGAAGCTCCCTAAATTATTCTGATGTGCAGCCAGATATGGGAAAACTGATATGGGTTTTTAAGGGAAAAAAAAACTTTTATGGTTATAAAACTTTTTTTATTGAAGTATAATTAATATACGGTATTATATTAGTTTCAGGTGTACAACAAAAAGATTCAACAATTCTATACATTACTCAGTGCTTACCACTGTAAGTATGGTTATCCTCTGTCACCATTTTTTACAATTTTATTGACTGTATTCCCTATGCTGTACTTCTTATCCCTGTGACTTATTTTGTAACTGGAAGTTTGCACCTCTTAATCCCCTTCATCTGTTTTACCCATCCTCCCACCCACCTCCCCAGTTTGTTCTCTGTATTTGAGTCTTCTTTTTTTTGTATTTGTTGTTTCTTAAATTCCACATACAAGTGAAATCATATGGTATTTGTCTTTCTCTGACTTATTTCACTTAGCATTATACACTCTAGGTCCATCCATGTTTCTACAAATGCCAAGATTTCATTCTTTTTTATGGCTGAGTAATATTCAATTCCATGTTTATACCACAACTTCTTTATCCTTTCATCGATGGATAGACACTTGGGTTGCTTCCCTATCTTGGCTATTGTAAACAATGCTGCAATAAACACAAGGGGTGCATATATCTTTTTGAATTAGTGTTTTTGTTTTCTTTGGGCAAATACACAGTAGTGGAATTACTGGATCATATGGTAGTTCTATTTTTAATTTTTTGAGGAACCTCCATACTGTTTTCCACAGTGGCTACACCAGTTTGCCTTCCCACCAACAGCGCACAAGTGTTTCTTTTTCTCCACATCCTCCCCAATGCTCATTATCACTGGTCTCTTTGAATCTAGCCATTCTCACAGATGTAAGGTGATTTTTATTTTCTTTTTTTTTTAGAGAGTGATGTTTATTTTTTTAATGTTTTTATTTATTTGTGAGAGAGAGGCAGAGTGTGAGTGGGGGAGGAGCAGAGAGAGAGGGAGACACAGAATCTGAGGCAGGCTCCAGGCTCTGAGCTGTCATCACAGAGTCCGACGTGGGGCTCGAACTCACGAGCCGCGAGATCATGGCCTGAGCCAAAGTCGGATGCTCAACAAGTAAGGTGATTTTTCATTTGTGGTTTTGATTTGCATTTCCCTGATGATTAATTATGTTGACCAGCTTTTCATGTATCTGTTAGCCATGTGTATGTTTTTGTTGGCAAAATGTCAATTCAGGTCCATTTTTTAAATAGATTATTTGTTTTTTGGTGTTGAGTTGTAGAAGTTCTTTACATATTTTGGATATTAACCCCTTATCAAATATATCAAATATTTGCAAATATCTTCTTCCATTTAGTAGGTTGCCTTTCATTTTGTTGATGGTTTCTTTTGCTATGCAAAAGCTCTTTATTTTGGTGTTGTTCCAATATGAAACTTTTCAAACAGAAGAGGTACATTTTATTAGTCATGAAGGAAAGCATCTTTCAAGCTAAATTACAGTATATTTATTACATGATATATAATCACAACCACCAAGCCAGTTTCAAAAAAGACAAATTTCATATTTTAATTTATTCAGTAAAGAGACATTAAAAATACATAAAGGCCTTTTGACCCCTTCTTCCCTACTCCCTAAATTTTGTGTTTAAACCTGATATATATTTTGTAACACTAATGTTTTTTTCTGTATTAGAGCTTTTCAAGGTAATGATTATAAATGCAACTAACTTGAGAGAACAGGAAATAAACACATTCACCTGCTGTTTTCTAGCTCATTACCTCCTTTGTCATTAAGATGATAATGCTAAAGAGATTAATGTTTGGGTATGAATTGGAGATACAATTTTTACATTTTCCATAATCTTGAGAAAATTTTCAGTACTATATAATCAAAAAATCAATTCCAAATACACCTGCACACATCTTATAAAAATACATTTAAAAACAAGAATAGGAAAAATTCTAAATACTGGGTCATTATTATTCTGAAGGTGAGCTGGCATCATGAAGAAGCTTTGAGTCCTTTATCTTTTTCAGGATATTCTTCCACATCAGAGGAGAACATCAACTCTGGGAGAGAAAATCAACAGATCTTACTCAAAATGGTTTCCCAGTACCTCAAAAAGAGTTTTACAGCTTAGTTATAAACAGATTCTCAAAATATTGACATATTTAATACATATAAAGAAAACTCTCAAGTACAAATAAGAATTTTTAATAATGAAATCTGATTTAAAAGGTGAGTGAGGAGCACATGAGTGGTTCAGTTAAGCATCCGACTTTTTTTTTAAGTTTATTTATTTATTCTGAGAGAGAGAGAGAGAGAGAAAGAGAGAGAGAGAACAGAGGAAGGGCAGAGAGAGAGGGAGAGAGAGAATTCCGAGCAGGCTCCATACTGTCAGCACAGAGCCTGCTTGGAATTCTCCCTTTATCTCTATCTGCTCCTCCCCTGCTCATGCTGCTCTCTCTCTTTCAAAATAAATAAATAAACTTTTAAAAAATAAATAAAAGGCAAGTAAATGACAAATGTACAAATAGTGCATTTAAAATGTTTAAATTTTAAATGTACTATAAACCACTGAAAAATAAAACATATATAATGGAGACAATAACGCTTACCAGAAAATTTAAGTCACTTAGAGAACCTGGGATTATTAAACAGCTAAAATGTCTAATTCTGTAGTGACCATGATAACCTACAACGGAGGGGCAGATGAAGAGCAAGGACTTGGGACTGACACGAGGCGTGTGCCCGTTTATCTTAAATGTCTTATCCCATTTAATCACCATAACAACCCAATAAGCAAGTTATTATCATCCTCATTTTATATTTACACTTTTTATCCACATAGAAATAAAAATGTTTTTATGAGTCACACGGCCCTAAAAGAGAGCAGGATCCCAGAAATCTGCACAAAGCCAGCTCGATCCAGCTTCAATCCCAATCATAGTGTGGAATGTTATTAGTTGACATTTCTACATGTAAACTATTACTTAGCATATAGGTGTCTAATTTATCAAAATATCAAGACATAAAGAAAAAGAAGACCTTAGGAATTTAGTAAAATAAAGTCCTCCAATATAAATATTACATGAAAAATTCCTTGAATGACAAAACTATGCTGAGTGAAAATAGGAAATAGCAAAATACATAAAGCCTCAGACAACTTGTAAATATACTTCAAATACTCCAAAAGAAACAAAGCAACAGAATATTCAGTGAAGAAACATGAGAATTATGATGCAAAAGGTACATTTGTGAATAAGAATATACCAGATTTAGTTTTTACAAATGGAAATATTGGAAAGATTCTCAATTCTTAGACTTCTGAGGTTATAATTAGTTGATCAAATCACAAAGGCTCAGGATATTTAACCAATCAAGAATAAATAACCAAAGTCCAGAAAATATCAAAGAGATTCAAGGGTGAAACTCGGGAACATCTGCTAAAGAAATACAAGTTACACTAGAAATACTAAGCAGTTCCTAAAGCAGTTCTCAAGGGCTATCAGTTTGCTAATATGATTCCCCTTCTCCAGATGTTCCAAAAAGGGTCTGGGGACAATAGATTAGTAAATCTCACTTTCCACCAAGCACACTAAAGCTAGGATTACTACATATTTCATTAGACAATGAAGGGTTAAGAATTTGTGCCAGGTAGAGGAGGTAAGAATGAATATGTCTGATAAAAGCTACATAGATGAAGCATGATTTATTTCAAGTTAAGAGATACTTTGATCAGAAGGAGATCAAAAGAAATGAAGAGCAAAGACTCTCTATAAAATACTTGAAGGGTTCCAAGAGAAGAATTACCTCCTAAATATAAATATGTACATGGGCCACAGAAGACTTTCACTGAGTACTCTAGGGCTCCAACTCTCTTAGACTCTCACTGCTTCTCCTGGCATTGTTTCACCACTTTACTGTTACTCTTCTTTCATTATTTTACTTTAAACACAGCTTTGTTATCAGATTATAAGCTATATTCAATAAAAGAAAATTTATAAAGTCAAAAGATTTCATGATATTCTTATACTATTTCTTCTTTAATACCTTCACTAAGATCCATGCCTGGCCTGTAAGACAAAAAAAGCCATGATAGTCCAACCAGAAGGGCCACCACCAGATTCACTACAATCCATGGCTGGAGAACCTGTTCCTCAACTCCTGCTGCCCTAAAGACACACAAACACTCATTAGAAATATCTTCATTTAGGTTCATATATCCAAATATATCTCTTTAAGGAACTTAAAAAAAATTAGTTCTCACCTAGAGAAACAACAAGCATGAAATAAGTATACAACATATAATTTCCCTATAAAATACACCATATATATATATAAAAATACACACACACACACACACACACACACACACACACACACACACACCATGAGAATAAAGGTTCAAAGGTTACTGAACTCTATCGCCAAACAAATTTTCTAGGTTTCCCTTCCATCTACTGTGGTGCTACTCATGTCCCTAGCTACTCTCACAAAAAAGACTGCCCCTCTCAGTTTTGTGAACTTGACTCTCAACTCACCTGTCAGCTTCATGACTGGCCACTGATCTGTAGAGGCTGGTTCTCCTTAGATTGTTCTCTTTCTAGCATTGCTTTTCTAGCAGCATTTCTGACTGCATCCCAGCTACCCACTCCCATCACTATTCTGGAGTATTAGGCCCCTGACTGGGGGCAAAGGTACAAGGCTTCTCCAGTTCATGGTCTATGACTGATCTTACAACCGTAACTTAATAGATTTAAAACAGACTTATAAAAAGAGTACATTTTACTAAAAATGCAATCCAATAGCAATCGTTATCCATTAACCAAGGTAATAGGTATTTTCTTACCATAATTTTGGAAACAAAAACAGGGCCTTCATTATTAAGGATAAGAACAGTACCATTACTCCGGTTGTTGCTGTTATTTTACATCAAAAATTGCTAATGCTATTGTGAGTTCTTACCAGAGGCTACCATTAACAGACGAAGGTGTGTAAAGGTGAATTCTGTCACTTGTCATTTGCTGACTCAGAGATAATATAAGAGCAGTAAAGTACACTGAGAAAAAGACAAATGAAATTACTAATGTATTTTTAACAACCCAGTTTATTTTGAATTTATAGATTACTTTAAGGTCAAAACTCTATACTTTGGGGAATGATGACATAAAAGAAATTCATTTGATCAATTTCAATACGCTGGCTAACCTTATTTTAATTTTCAAGAATATAGATGCAGAAGGGTATTTTGAGATGCTCATTATTTCATCATTAGAAATTATAAGAACCTAAAGGTCTCTTAAGAAATTAAATTACTTACTCAAGGTCTTAAAACTAGTTTTATTAATACTCTCATAATTTAGAACAAAATGTATTCCAAATTATCAAAAAGATATAAAATAGTATTTGTAACTGAAATGCCATGCCAGCTGAATCTGTTTAATATCAAGTAGAAAATACAAAACTGAAACATTACAAAATATAAGACAAATCAAGCTTTTAAAAGCTATCTAGATCAACCTGTACTGGAAAACAATTCTATCAAAATTATGCCTATCATATTTTTTTAATTGCAAATTCCACTGGACATCTATAAGTAATGTTTATAAGTAGCAATAACATAAAATCTTTCTAAAAGTAAAATTAAACTTTTCTTGGTTCAAAATTACAGTGTAATTCAAGTATTACACAATTATCAAATTAAACTATTTACTCACAGAAAGATGCTAAAGCTGTAGGATCCAGGGCAAGAAAATTTCGGATTGCTACTGATGTTTTAGCAAAGTCAATCCTAGAAAATACAAAATCCGCTTGTCACAGTGCATTCGTAAACCTCTCACAAAACTGTACTCTCTTGACTATCATTTTTTTCCTTCTCTATTCTAGTGCTACCACATACATTGTCTATTATTAAGCTTTAAGTGGCTACAGTTTATATAAACACACATGAAAGAATATCTTATTTACAAAAGCCACATAAAACACTTAACTAGATTAATATTTAGTCAATATTCTTTTGGAGTTAAGACATTCTTAACAAATTAAACATGAACTGCAAAATTTCATTAGATTCTACCTCTTTGTATTACCCATATCATTAGGCTTTAAGTTGTTGTTTTTCTTAAAGGGTTGAATTGTGTTCTCAAAGACATGTTGAACTTCTAGCCCCTTCCCCCTTTTCCTGTGAACATGACCTTATTTGGAAATAGGGTCTTTACAGATGTAACCAAGTTAATATGAGGCCATTAGAATGGGCCCTAATTCA
The DNA here is from genome assembly GCF_023721935.1 of Panthera uncia. Lineage (NCBI taxonomy): Eukaryota > Metazoa > Chordata > Mammalia > Carnivora > Felidae > Panthera > Panthera uncia. The sequence goes on along the minus strand of NW_026057584.1, from coordinate 33,937,125 downwards.
ATACAACTGGCGTCCTTAGAAGGAGAGAAGGGAAGACCATCACGTGACAAAAAAAGCAGAAGTTGGAGTGATGTGCCTACAAACCAGGGAACTCCAAGGATTGCCAGTAACCACTGGAAGCTAAGGAAAGACGTGGAAGAGACTCTTGATCCAGCCCTCCAGAGAGGAACCAACCTGGCCAACACCTTGATTTCAGAATTCTAGCCTCCCAAACTGAGAGGGAATAAATCCCTGTTGCTTTAAGCCACCCAGTCTGTAATACAATTGACCCTTGAATAACACAGGGTTGAACCGCATAGGTCCGATTACACGCAGATTTTTTTCAATAAATATAGTGCAGTACTGTAAATGTATTTTCCTTATGAGTTTCTTAATAACTTTTGTTTTTCCTGGCTTAATTTTTTAGAAGAATACAGTATGTAATACATATAACATACAAAATATGTGGTAATCAACTATTTATGTTATTGGTGAGGCTTCTGGTCAACAGTAGGTTATTAGTTAAGTTCTCTGAGGGAGTCAAGACTTATATATCAATTTTTGACTTGCAAGGGGTCAGCACACCCAACCCCTGATATTTTCAAGGGTCAACTGTACTTTGTTACAGGAAACCTAGGAAACTCATACAATACCCAGAGTCTTACCTATACCTGATTCAGATGATTTGGAAGATGATATCTGGAACTGTTTTCATTGACTATATTTGGAAGAAATTTTAAATTCAGAGTTGATGCTGGAATGGGTTTAGATTTGGGAGATGCTTTTGTTGAGAGTATTCCCATCCCCTCCTGCCCCCCAAAAACGGAAACAGACTGGCTTTTAAAAAAAAAGTCAAAGTAATATTAATTCTCTTTTGAAAACTGTCATAGGGACAATGCTCAACATTTCTGAAGAAAAGTTACAGGGATGTGCAGTCACAATAATCTTACCTGTCAAAAGTTGAAACTGTACTTAGAGCCAAAAGCAAGTAGAGAAGACTCTGGAATGGATATGCTAAGGTCTTATACTGTTGCAGAAGGTTTGAGAGGTTAGAAAGCTGATCTCCTGCCAGAATATATATGAAAACAATATTCCACACAGCACAGCCAGCCAAGAAGCCATGGGAAAAGAGACCAATCATCCTGAATGGAAAAGGGTTTAATTATTACACACGCATTACTAAAGCAAAAAGCTAAAATATTTTTTAAATCTCTTCACATGTAAGAATAAAACTTAACATTTCACAAAACTAAAACCAAGCTTTTCCTTTTTATCACACTGATAGGCAGATGATTTAACTCCAATTAAATATTTTAAAAAATATACCTATTTACTATTTTAAGTTGTCAATTTTGTTCACAGTATAGAACAATCGAGACTTATTTTTAAAAAAATTATGGAATATCTGTTTTAAGAAAAGTCCAACAAAAGCAGTCACCTGAAAGCCCGGTGCACTGAGAGTGCAACATCTCTGGTCGTCCAGGAAAGCTTCACGTCCATTGACACCTCTATATTTTCTGTGGTCTTTATCAACTCTGAACGATCAGCAGCCTGGAATCTCCCTAAGAACACATTACACACTTATCAACAACTAGTAACATTGAACCCTGGCAGGCTGTTTACATTATTTCACACTGTAAGAAACCTCAGACTGAGATTTTGTGGTTTTTCTGTCTAAAAACTCTCCCTGATCCAGTCCCGATTTCAGAAGGCTCTTCTCTTTTGGTTGCTTAAATATACTATTTTTTTATCTTTAAGAAAAATAAACAAAGTCCATATAATTCCTTCTCATCCAAAAATAGATGTTAAAGTAACAGTTTTGGAAATCAATTACATTTAATGAAATAATGAACTTTCCACCCAGAACAAAGTCTAGAAACCTTTAACATGACATAATCCAAAATATTCTAATTTTGAGATGTTAGTCTATTAAAGTTCAAATGCCAACACTATAAAGCTAAGTCAATGTTTGAAAACACTTCAAATTTCTTAGGAAAAAATGCCAGTGTGTGTAGCATGGCATTCTGTGATGACAGAGTGGAAAGGGGTTGTTTTATAAACATAAAATTCCTGTGACAAGTATCTGTTCAAGTGTCAGCACCACAACACTGTGTGAGCAGAGCATTATCCTTTTACTGTTGACAAGGCTCCTTCTTGTAGATCTACCAATCCACAAACAGACCTCAGGAAGCAGGAAAGGTTCCATTTCAATTATCTTTGCCAAATCTGGCTGTCAAGTATTTGGGAGGATGAAAGACAGAGGTGCAAGACCTAATTTTCCCTCAGAAAAGACAACTTCTGGGCAGGCAACTGGTGTCTTTTATGGTCAGTTATTCTAGGAGGGAAGTTTCTGTGCTAAGGGAAACAAGAATCAAAATGAGGATTCAGTGACATTGCTTAAAAACAGACTACAAAAAATAGATATTGCTTAAAAGTGAGGATTGAGCGATATTGCTTAAAAACAGAAGTAAATTAAAAACCAACATAGTATACTAGTAAAAGTGCTTGACTAGAATAGTCATATAACCTCAGTTCAAGTCCCAGTTCTGCACTAACCTACTTCGAGACCCTGTCTAAGTCAGCCTCTCGGGATCACAAGTCTCTCACTGGCTAAGAACTCCAAGATGCCTCACACGGGATCTTATAGAATACAAATTCTAAAATAATTTACATAAAATCTAAATTATAAATTTTAATACCAATGTTTATTTTTCATTTGAGATCTTTAAGCAGCATATTCATAGCATATTCATGGATATGTGTGGTCATGATCATGCTTTCCATATGTTTTTCTTAAACACTGCAAATGGAGTTTTATAATCAATGTCAGAAAGAATATGGAGCTACAACACTGTATTTCTTATTTAATATGGTAATACCATCATGTATTTTCTCTCATTTATTTGTAATTATAAAAATCATATCATTATCTGCCCTACCACCAACACCACCATCATTATTGAAAACTGATAAAGTACAACAAAAAATAAAGAAATGGGTGAAAGTGGGTGGGAGATTTTCAAGGTTACCCACAATCCCATAACCCAGAAACAACCAACATTAATATTTTGGCATATTTCCTTCTAGTCTTTTGTCCTATACATTTTTCTACAGTTGAGCTCAAACTACATATGTGTGTGTATGTTTATTTTTCATTTAAATCTTTCCACGAATTGGGGCGCCTGTGGCTCCGTCAGTTAAGCATCGGACTTCGGCTCAGGTCATGATCTCGTGGTTCAAGAGTTTGTGTCCCACAGTGGGCTCTGTGCTGACAGCTCAGAGTCTGGAGCCTGCTTCAGATTCTGTGTCTCCCTCTCTCTCTCTCTGCCCCTCCCCCACTCATGCTCTGTCTCTGTCTCTCTCTCACTCTCAAAAATAAAAACATTAAAAAAATTTTAAATCTTTCCATGAAATTAAAAATTCTCTGTAAACATTATTTTTAATGGTATGGAAGATTTTATTATACAGACACACCATAACTGACTGAAATCATGCCCCTTCCATTTTATATTTATATTGCTTGCAGTTTTTCACTCTCAAGAATAACAATATGATGGTTAGCTTTGTTTATAAATTTTTGTTCATATTTTTATTTCCTTAATTCAGATTTCCAGAAATATAATTCCTAGGCAAAAGGATATCCTTGTATCATTCCTAAAAAGCTCATATTCAAACACAAGGAAGTACTTACGGCTTTTTTCCACAAACACTTTGCCTACAGGCTGGCTAATGCCAGTGGGTACAGTGAATCTAGACTGTTGTTCTGGACTGCTTTGCTCATCAGTAATTATGTCTTCATCTTCTACTCCTAGTTCATTGGCATACTGTAATTCTGCTGGCTGGGTTTTCCTGTAATCAGGAAGAATGTAAGAAAAATGGATTATTACTGTATTTTTACAGACACACATAAGGAGGTACCTGTAAAAGAGCTCTAGACTTGGGAATCGAGAAATTTGGTTTTACTCAAATGGATTATTAACTGTTATGTGCAGCAAGTCACATATATTTATGTGGGCCTCAGTTTTCTCATCTGGAAAATGAAGTGACTGAACTAGATTTGTAAGGTTCTTTCCAAACTTAAAATGATAGGATTGTATACAAATATTGATCACTATTTATTGGGTAATTTCCAAAAATAAACAATAGTGTTATATAACTTATTTAAAGTATCCCATTCTATTTTATCCGAGACTTAATTTCCTATGCTAAAATACACATTTTTTTTATTGCTGAAATAATCACAATTTGAATTCTATTAACATGAGAAAATATATCACAATAGCCCATTTTATTAATATTACCTTCAAATTTCAGTATGTTTAGTATCTAACTTTTTGCTATTCATATAATATCTTCTATTGATGTTCATCTTTTTTAGAGATAGCTCCTAAATTTTTAATTTAAGTATAGTATTTTACATTTGCAGTTGTTTACTCTTTTCAAATCTATCATTAGGTTGGTTTAACTGATATTTTTGTAATCTTAATTACCGTATTTAATATGACTTAATCCAAACCTACAACTTGAGAGCTCTGAATTAAGTAGCATAGTGTCCCTGAAGAATATTTAGAAGGACACATAATTCTTACTTTGTCTTCCTTCGAGGTTTCTGAATAACCACCTCCTCAGTTGGCTCCATATGAATACCATTTTCATTTCGTAATAAAGATGAATTGGATGCCTTCTTTTGGGCAAAGGAAGTCTCCAATTCTGAAAATAAAGTATATTAAATTTTCAAGTTACTACAACATAGAAAAGTATATTAAATTTTCAAGTTACTACAACACAGAGCCATAGAACATATAACGTGTAAAACTTATAAGACAAGAGAACTTTAAAAATTCTAATTAGAGTAGAACAGATCAATGAAACCAAAAGCTGGTTCTTTGAAAGAATTAACAAAATTGATAAACCACTAGCCAGTTTGATCAAAAGGAAAAAGGAAAGGACCCAAATAAATAAAATCAAGAATGAAAAAGGAGAGATCACAACCAGCACAGCAGAAATAAAAACAATAATAAGAGAATATTATGAGCAATTATATACCAATAAAATGGGCAATCTAGAAGAAATGGAAAAATTCCTAGAAACATATACACTACCAAAACTGAAACTGGAAGAAATGGAAAATTTGAACAGACCCATAACCAGTAAGGAAATCGAATTAGTAATCAAAAATCTGCCAAAAAACAAAAGTCCAGGGCCAGATGGCTTTCCAGGGGAATTCTACCAAACATTTAAGGAAGAGTTAACACCTATTCTCTTGAAACTGTTCCAAAAAATAGAAATAGAAGGAAAACTTCCAAACTCTTTCTATGAAGCCAGCATTACCTTGATTCCAAAACCAGACAGAGACCCCACTAAAAAGGGGGTGATCATGACCACCAATTTCCTTGATGAACATGGATGCAAAAATCCTCAACAATACATTAGCCAACCAGATCCAACAACATTAAAAAAATTATTCACCACAACCAAGTGGGATTTATACCTGGGATGCAGGGCTGGTTCAATATCCACAAAACAATTAACATGATTTATCACATCAATAAAAGAAAGGGTAAGAACCATATGATCCTCTCAGTAGATGCAGAGAAAGCATTTGACAAAATACAGCATCCTTTCTTGATAAAAACCCTCAAGAAATGAGGGATAGAAGGATCATACCTCAAGATCATAAAAGCCATATATGAAAGACCCAAATGCTAATATCATCCTCAGTGGGGAAAAACTGAGAGCTTTCCCCCTAAGGTCAGGAACAAGACAGGGATGTCCACTCTCGCCACTGTTATTTAACATAGTATTGGAAGTCTTAGCCTCTGCAATCAGACAACACAAAGAAATAAAAGGCATACAAATCGGCCAGGAGGAGGTCAAACTTTCACTCTTCGCAGATGACATGACACTCTATATGGAAAACCCTAAAGATTCCACCAAAAAACTGCTAGAACTTATCCATGAATTCAGCAAAGTAGCAGGATATAAAATCAATGCACAGAAATCGGTTGCATTCCTATACATCAACAATGAATCGACAGAAAGAGAAATCAAGGAATCGATCCCATTTACAGTTGCACAAAAAACCATAAAATACCTAGGAATAAATCTAGCCAAAGAGGTGAAAAATCTATACACTGAAAACTATAGAAAGCTTATGAAAGAAATTGAAGAAGACACAAAGAAATGGAAAAAGATTCCATGCTCCGGCATAGGAAGAACAAATATTGTTAAAATGTCAATACTACACAAAGCAATCTAAATATTCAATGCAATCCCTATCAAAATAACACCAGCATTCTTCCCAGAGCTAGAACAAATAATCCTAAAATTTGTATGGAACCAGAAAACACCCTGAATAGCCAAAGCAATCTTGAAAAAGAAAACCAAAGCAGGAGGCATCACAATCCCAGATTTCAAGCTACACTACAAAGTTATAATCATCAAGACAGTATGATACTGGCACAAGAACAGACACTCAGGTCAATGGAACAGAATAGAGAACCCAGAAATGGACCCACAAACGTATGGGCAACTAATCTTTGACAAAACAGGAAAGAATATCCAATGGAATAAAGAGAGTCTCTTCAGCAAGTGGTGCTGGGAAAACTGGACAGCGACATGCAGAAGAATGAACCTCGACCACTTTCTTACACCATACACAAAAATAAACTCAAAATGGATGAAAGACCTCAATGGAAGACAGGAAGCCATCAAAATCCTTGAGGAGAAAGCAGGCAAAAACCTCTTTGATCTTGCCCGCAGCAACTTCTTACTCAACACGTCTCCGGAGAGAAGGGAAACCAAAGCAAAAATGAACTACTGGGACCTCAACAAAATAAAAAGTTTCTGCACTGTGAAGGAGACAATTAGCAAAACTAAAAGGCAACCAACAGAATGGGAGAAGATATTTGCAAATGACATATCAGATAAAGGGTTAGCATCCAAAATCTATAAAGAACTTATCAAACTCAAGACCCAAAAAACAAATAATCCAGTGAAGAAATGGGCAAAAGACATGAATAGACACTTCTCCAATGAAAACCTCCAGATGGCCAACCGACACATGAAAAAATGCTCAACATCACTCCTCATCAGGGAAATACAAATCAAAACCACAATGAAATAACACCTTACACCTGTCAGAATGGCTAACATGAACAACTCAGGCAACAACAGATGTTGGCGAGGATGCGGACAAAGAGGATCTCTTTTGCATTGTTGGTGGGAATGCAAGCTGGTGCAGCCACCCTGGAAAACAGTATGGAAGTTCCTCAAAAAACTAAAAATAGAACTACCCTATGAACCAGCAATTGCACTAGTAGGCATTTATCCAAGGGATACAGGTGTGCTGTTTCGAAGGGACACAGGAACCCCAATGTTCATAGCAGCACTATCAACAATAGCCAACGTATGGAAAGAGCCCAAATGTCCATCAATGGATGAATGGATAAAGAAGAAGTGGTATATATATCCAATGGATTATTACTCAGCAATCAAAAAGAATGAAATCTTGCCATTTGCAACTACGTGGATGGAACTGGAGGGTATTATGCTAAATATTAGTCAGTCAGAGAAAGACAAAAATCACATGACTTCACTCATATGAGGACTTTAAGAGACAAAACAGATGAACATAAGGGAAGGGAAACAAAAATAATATAAAAACAGGGAGGGGGACAAAACAGATGAGACTCATAAATATGGAGAATAAACAGAGGGTTACTGGAGGGGTTGTGGGAGGGGGGATGGGCTAAATGGGTAAAGGGCACTAAGGAATCTACTGCTGAAATCATTGTTTCACTATATGCTAACTAATTTGGGTATAAATTTAAAAAAATAAAATAAAATAATTCTAATTAGACCAAAATTTTTTCATCATTTTACTAATTTTTAATTTTTATAATGTTATACCTCTAAATGCTCACCAAAAAAACAGAAATTGTAATGCCAAAAATATGGGAAAAATTATGTAATCCAGTACCCAGAGTTTTGGGAGAGCCCCAAGATTACCTACAGATCACATATTCACCCAACGGACCCACAGGACTCAGAAGGCATTACACTCACCAGTCCTTACATTCATAGTTACAATGTATCACAGTGAAATGACATAAAGTAAAATCAGCAAAGGGCAAAGGCACATGGAGTAAAGTCCAGAGGAAACCAGGTATAAGCTGTCAAGAGTCATCTATCAATGGAGTCACACAGCATGCGCTAATTCCTCCAGCAACAAGCTGTGACATGTATGACACTTTCTCTACCAGGAAAGTTCATTGAAACTCAGCACCCAAGGCTTTTATTGGCACCTGCTCACATAGGCACTCCCTGCCTAGCACATACCCAAATTCCAGATTCCCAGAAGGAAAGCAGGCGTTCAGCATAAATCATATTGTGTACACAAATGCATAGCAAACCACCCTTATAATTTAGGGAAAGTTTTATTTAAGTGTGGGGAACTGCTTATCATCCATGTTCCAGAGGTTGAAGAGGCAACCTTTCAAGTGGCCTTTCTTTTTCTTTTTTTAAATTATTCTCAAGCTAGTTGTATACAGTGTGGTCTTGGCTTCAGGGTGGATTCCACTGATTCATCGCTTACATATAACACCCAGTGCTCATCCCAACAAGTGCCCTCCTTAATACCCATCACCCATTTTCTCCATCCCCATTAACCCTCAATTTGTTCTCTGTATTTAAGAGTCTCTTATGGTTTCCTCCCTCTCTGTTTTTATCTTATTTTTCCTTCCCTTCCCATATGATCATCTGGTAAGTTTCTCAAATTTCACTTATGAGTGAAATCATACAATATCTCTTTCTCTGACTGACTTATTTCACTTAGCATAATACACTCTAGTTCCAACCGTGTTGTTGCAAATGGCAAGATTTCTTTCTTTTTCATTGCTGAGTAGTATTCCATTGTATATATATACCACATCTCCTTTATCCATTCAACAGTTGATGAACACTTAGGCTCCATAGTTAATATCATCCTCAATCGGGAAAAATTGAGAGCTTTCCCCTGAGATCAGGAACATGAGAAGAATGTCCATTCTCAGCACTGTTGTTCAACGTAGTATTAGAAGTCCTAGCCTCAGCAATCAGACAATAAAACGAAATAAAAGGCATCCGAACTGGCAAAGAAGAAATCAACCTTTCACTCTTCACAAATGACATTAAATTCTACATGGAAAACCCAAAAGACTCCACCAAAAAACTGCTAGAGTTAATACAGGAATTGAGCAAAGTTGCAGGATATAAAATCAATGCACAGAAATCGGTCGCATTTCTATACGCCAATAATGAAACAACAGAAAGAGATATCAGGTAATCGATCCCATTTACAATGACATCAAAAACCATTAAATACCTAGGAGTAAATGTAACCAAAGAAGTAAAAGATCTATATGCTGAAAACTATAGAAAGCTTATGAAAGAAACTGAGGAAGATGCAAGTAGGCCTTTCTAACAAGAGCAGTTTCAGGCTTGCTATATTAACTCTTTCCTGAGCACAGGGTATTAAGTTTAAGTAAGTCAATGGAGTCTTCTCATCAGCTAGCTATTCTTCCAATGTGAAAATACTGGCAATGGCTTCCTGGAATATCCTCAAAGCCCCCAGAATTCTATTTTAATAAAACACTTTAGCCCAAACTGGAAATACCAAAGAAGTAAAGCATACCATAATCATCCAGATGAAACAAAATAAAAATCATACAAAATTAAGTACCCAGAAATTTACAAGGCTGGACTTGCATAGATGAGTACATTCTGGAATGACAGTGACAGGTGCTTTTTTGGCCCAGAACTTAGTTGGGTCCATAACTTTCTAAAAATGGCCAAGTCAGAGGCGCCTGGATGGCTCAGTCAGGTGACCATCCAACTCTCGATTTCGGCTCAAGTCATGATCACAGGTTCATGGGATTGAGCATCCCATTCAACTCCATCCTGAGCGTGAAGCCAGCTTAAGACTGTCTCTCTATTCCTCTACCCCTCTCCCCTGCTTGCACTCTCTCTCTAACTAAAAATAATACATACATACATACATACATACATAAAATAGAAATGGTCATTTCTGTAAATACATTTTTCATAAATTGTAAAACTAGATACTGGTATCCATCTTGATTTTCAAATTTGTACCCTAACTAAATTAACTATGGTGGTAGTTTTAATTCAACTATATTTACTGCCAGTAATGAAAGAAATCATAAAACTGTCTGATCATCATTTCTGTCTCTTTTTCCTTCTTCTGCCCTCTCCCCTTCATAAATACTCACTGTCCCTGGGCACTGCAGCATCCTACTTCAACTTGCCTCTAAAAACTGTGCTCCATACTATGAACTCTTCTAGTTCCTACCCCCTCCTCCTGTAATTCTTCCATCCCATCAGGACCTACTATTTTCTAAGAGGATAAGTAATTGGTCAGGGTAGTTATTTTGTAATAAATTATTCATCAGGGGCCAATGTTAGTAGGAAAGAGCTAATCTCCCAATCCTCATTCCTTCCCTTTGTTTTACTCTAACAAAACCCATTATCTTTCTTCTAAATACTATAAAAGTCATAATGCTCAATATTTGAAAAATTAGTAAAAAATAAATGAAGAAAGACAATAAAAATCATCCCTAATTCCTTCTTCCAAAAAGCCTACCTTTGCTATATCTTTCCATTGTTTTTACTATATAGATGCATGCATATACATGTGTTCTGGGTTGAACTGTGTCCCCCAACAAAAGATATGTTCAAGTCCTAACCCCCAGTACCTGTGAATGAGACTCTATTTGGAAATAGGGTCTTTGCAGTTATAATCAAGTTAAGATAAGATCATGCTGGATTAGGATGGGCCTGAAATCTAATGACTGAAATCCTTATACCAGAAAATATGGGAAAATGTGAAGACAGGTGTACAAAATGGAGTTATATTGCCACAAGCCAAAGAACATCAAGGATTGCCAATAACCACCATAAGCTAGAAGAGGCAAGGATGGATTCTTTCCTAGAGCCTTCAGAGGGGGGATGGCCCTGCAGGCACCTTGTTTTGGACTTCTATCCTCCAGAACTGTTGGAGAATACATTTCTGTTCGTTTAAGTTTCTCCATTTATAATAATTTGTTATGGCAGCCCTGGGAAATTAATACAACATATTTTACAAAAATAGGATCCTTTGATATATACTATTATATGTATGTATGTATATTAATATGTATGTATGTACTATTATATGTATGTATGTATATTAATATGTATGTACGTATATTAATGTATATACTATTATATGTATTATATGTATGAGTCACTATTTCACCTTAACAATCCTTTTAATGGGGCCTGGTTTCTATTAAATGGATAAAATATGATTTATTTAGCCAGTATCACTTTGTTAGCTATGGTTATTATCAGTTTCTACTCCTATAAATAATGCTGAAGTTACCATCCTTTAATTATTGTGGCTAGTGTAGTTACTTCTATTTCTAGCAGTTCAGACAGGCTATACCAATTTACGCTCTTAGCAGCAGTATATGAGTGTGCCCCTTCCTCATCAATTTTTATACATATATGTAATATATGTATATGTGTATATATGTTTTATCTAACACTTTTAAATTTTATAATCTGAAAAAAAGCATTGCCAATTTGATATTTGACAGTATTTTGTTTACCTTGTGAATAGTGCCTGGGACATAGCAAGACTTAATAAATGATGACTGTTCTTTCATTGCATTGTTCATAGATTCAGTATTAACTGAATCTATCCTTTCCCCACTCATCTTAAATGTCCATTTTATCACATACTAAATTCTTATACACACCAAAATCTGAACTTTCTGTTTTAATCCCGTATTTGTATTCCTTCCCTCATAATATACAGAAATATGAAAAAAGAGACTCTCTAAAGGGTTCTTGACCTAACCTATTAGAGTTACTCCAGTGGTAAAACTTTAAGAAAGAAAAAAGTAAAGGGATACGGGTGAGGAAAAATGGGAACAGAGAAATTTTAAATCATACCCCCAATATAACAACTAGTATCACAACCTAACCTTGGTCTCTTCACATACCAAGAGGTAGCCTCGTCTTCCTCTGCCTCCTTGGAACAGGAGCTTCTTTTGGTTGTTCTGTGGATTCTTTAGCTGGTGGCTCACTGCCCTCAGATGGCTTATGAACAGGAGCCTGAACAAGGCCTTCTGAAGAAGTGCTACCTGCAGACAAGGGGAATGGGAAAAAACAGGATAATTTAACCAAAGATCACTGAGTCTTAAAAGATGAAAAAAAAATGGAACTAGAATAGTTTCTAAATGATGACTAACTGTCCTTTGTTACATCTTTGCCTATAAGAATTGGTCTTAACCCACACTTATATCACATTATAAATTAAAATAAATTCAGTAGTTAATATATCAAATCAATACTCAAGGGTTTTTGTTTTTGTTTTTTATTATATCTCTACATACAGACACAGATATTTTCACATCTTAAGATTCGTAACAGGCAGCAAGTAGAGTGGAGGGACGAGTTAGAGCTGACTGAGGTTTTGAGCCCAAGTGACTGGGAGAATGGGGGATTCCATTAACAGAAATTTGTGAGAAGTAAAAAATTGATTTATGGTTGAAGGTAATGATGAATTCTGAACATGCTGAGTTTAAGTTACTGACAGAACATCCAGGAGTATTAGTGGATAACTAAGACAAAAAGTTCACAAAACTTGCTTATTGTAGAACCTCTAACACATGGCTAATATGGCCTTGACTTCAGACTCTTGCTAATGAAGAGATTCTTTGACTGAAATTAGGGATCCCAGGACATTGTGTCTCTAAATCCAGTATCCTGTTCAAGGGTCTGAAATCAATCACAGCTTAAGACAATTTACGTTGTCTAGGGATAAAAGACCTCAAAGAGTCCAAGAATGCTGTGGAAGTAAGAGTTTAAGTAGTACAATCCTTTATTCCACGAATGCTTCTAGACACTCTTCAGGCTGCCCACTGCCTTGTTCCTCACTATCACCTTCCACTTCCTTAAACTGACTTTGATTCTATCCTCAACACAGCAGTGACTTGGGACTTCTGGGGCTTTGCCTCTACCTCATTGGTGATGTTTGTCATGCCTAAGGTCCTAGAAAGTCTTGTGATCCCACAAAAAAAGAACAACTTCTTACCTAGTGTGTTTTTTGTTCTGGGCTTCTTTTTCTTAGGACGACTAAGGGGAATATCACCTATAAAACACACACACACAAAAAACAGAAAAGGCTGCCTAAATTTCAATGCAGAGAGCAGTCAAAAGGAACTTTTAGTAGGGAAGACCTTTCCCTCTCTTCCCTAGGTCCAGCCAACTTCTACACATTAGGGGAAGGAGGCAAGAACTTGACAAAATCAAAGAAAGCTTATAGTATAATGCCAGTAGCTCACTGTTGGTCAGTAATATTAGAAACAGCGACATTAAAAAAAGAAAGAAAGAAACAGTGACGTTTCTAATACTAGAAAAGTGGGCTCACAAAATATTCATCTGATCACCCACGTTTTCCAGCCCCCTTGCACCCAGGTGTGGCCTGAGACTGGGTTGAGCCAATATACTGTGAGAACCGATGTGCCAAAACATTGAAAGAGCTAGTGAGTAACTCTCCAGCTTTCTCTTCCTTTGCTGAAGTATGTTAAGATGGCAGAGCCACAGAATGGAAGTAGCCTGAATCATGACGTCATAGCAAAGAGTGGTGAAAGGCAACTGGCCTGGATTGTTGCCACGGTGTACTTAGAAATATTAACCAGAAATATTAACCAGAAATAACCTTGTATGATATTAAGTTAGAGATTTTGAGGTTGGTATAGCATAGCCCAGTCTATCCTGATTAAATGAGACAAAAGACAATGTCATCCCTATTACAAAACTATAAACTAGCCAATGGTCATGTTGTGGGTGACTCCATCCTGGAATGAGTGCTTTCATATTTGTAAGGTAAAGTATCACTCATATAACTAGTGCTATAGATCAACCTTCATTTAAAAAATAGCAGTCATAAGGATATTTTGCTAAAAGGATAAAAGTATATTGCAATATTATAAATTATACCATTCAGATTCAACTTTAAGAAAAACATTAAGGAATCAAATTAACTTTTGAACTCCCAGTTTTAAAAGTTTTACATTAAGGATGAACTAACTCACCTTGAATAGCACTTTACATGACACCGACCAAATTTAATTAGGACAAAGACAAAAAAAAAGAAACTATTAATTAGAAATCTATTATATTGTTACACTGAAAACTGACTTAAGTCATTGTAAATTTAAAAATAAGCTTTCACAGAGCCAGCTAGTTTATAAACTAGTATATTTTTATAAGTAAAAAAGCTAATAAAACTGTTAACAAAATAACCCCAATATTTTCTGAACTTACATATACATATTACCTACTGTCTATTAATAAAGTGGATTAAGCAGATTAAGAATTCTTATTTTGTCACTGATTAAAACCAGCTTAAACTGAAGAAACTATTCTAGCAACCCAAAGAGGATCAAAAGTCTTATAAACAAGACATTAAAACATTCAGAATGGATCCATTATCTTACCATGTTCACATTCAGGCTTTGAAACAGAACATTTAATTATAACTGTAATCCTAATGATTCAAGAATTGTGTACCTTTAAACTTTTAGGAAGCCTTTTTCTAAAATTTTCAAGAAGTTTTCTCTGAATTATTATAATTTTGCAATTGTACTAGTCAATTTTTTCACTTTATTCATTTTACATTTTTAAAACTCAATAAAAAATAAAACTAACTTATTTTTACCTTGGCACAGGTGGAAGGGCTCGTGGAGGACGCTATGGGGAGAAGAAGAAAACTGCTTGTAAGTAAAAGCCTCAGAACATCTTCATGTACTTCAAATCTTTTGATAACCCTGTTCATCAAATGAAACCCAAGAAGTACTACTGAGAATCAGATGGGCAATTCTAAATTTGTCTTAACAACTTCTAAATTTCATATAAAATTCCTTCCTTCCTACTACTCCTTTCTATCTACATGTCAGGCTGTGTCCTAAGGACTACAGTTACATTAATGAACAAAACAGAGAAATCCCTGCTTTTATGGAACTTTCTTTCTAGTAGTTAAGTATGAGAAGATTACACATATGCACATGCACACACATGCACACACACTCGCACACACACAAAAATGAGGGAGGATGTGGAGTGCTACTTTAGTTAGGGAAAGTCTCTCTGAGATATTTGAGCTGAGACCTGAATAAGAAAGGAGCCAAAGGGGAGCAAACACAAAGGCTTTTAAGAGAGATTACAGTGTTTCAACTAAAAGAAGGCCAGTAAAGCTGCAGCACAGTTACAAAGGATAGGCAGGGGCCAGATTAATTAATTGGGGTCTTTTTTTTTTAAGTTTATTTTTTTGAGCGAGAGAGTGCACACCTGAGTGGGGTCAGGGCAGAGGGAGAGGGAGAGAGAGAATCCCAAGCAAGCTCCCCACTCTCAGCCCAGAACCAACAAGGGGCTTGATCCCACCAAGGGTAAGATCATGATCTGAGCCCAAGTCCAGGGTCTGAGGTTTAACAGACTGAGCCACCCAGGCACTACCATTAGGGTCTTGAAGACAAAAGGTGTCCAGACTTTGTTTTAATTAAACGAGAAGCCAGTGGAGGTTGTATGCCACAGAGTAACACACTTTTTTAAAGAAATCACTCTGAATACAGCATGAGGAATGCATTTTAGGGCAGAAAGAATTACACACACACACACACACACACACACACACACACACCCGTTATAAATGCCACTTTACATGAATAAGAGAAAGTGTTTGCAGTTCAGAGATTAGAGATGAGAAGCATTCTGCGATCTTTCAAAATAAAATACTAACAGAAATACCTCAAAATCAATCTAATGTCCCAACTGTCTCATGCTCCTTGCAGAGGGCATGATTCAAAAGGGTTACATTTTAGACAGTCTTAGTTTGTTCTACGATCGTCCCATTTAGCAATCCATTCGTTCAAAAGGTGTATTAATACAAATGCTACGAGATTAGGACAAAGCAGGCTGTCTTAATACTATCTGGTAGTTTAAATTACAACTGGAAAAAAACGATAGTCATAAGAAAGCGCTATTGTAAAGATGCTATGGATCGCGTTCTGTCCAAGGATTCAGTTCACACGTTCCACATTTCAAAAGTCCCGCAAAAATGACGTGTCACCCATCCACAAAGCCAACTTTAAGCCCCATAAAAGCAGGACAGCTCGACTGAACACAAAATCCTAATAGCTCAAACATAACTAAGGCTCGCTTACCACCTGCTTCTTTCCCATTCGGTCTAAAACCCTGCTTCCCCGCGGCGCTCAGCCTCCAGGTTCGAAGAGCTCACACCCCGCCCCCTGCTCACTCCCGCCCGGGCAGGCCACGCGCAGGCGCCGTGCGTCATTGGACTGCGCGGCACTGGCTGCTGTGGCTCTCAGCCCTTCTCTGCAAGGTGGGGGCGAGGATAAGCGCGGGGAGCTGGTTGGGCCTTTGCAATCTAGCCTTGCAGAAAAGGGGACGTCGGAGTGGGGGTTGACGTGCCAAGGAAAAGAGACTCCAGCGGGCATAGGACAGCAATCACGGTTCCACCCATGGTTTCCCAAGTGGTTGCAATGATTTGTTCCTGGGAGGTGGGAAAAGACCATGATTAAGTCTCCGCTAGGAAACTGCGATCTCTTTCCTGGGCAGGTAAATGCCCTCCGGGAGGAATCCGCATGAGAGACCTCGCTGGCACCCCGGGAACACGCAGGGGGCGGGAAGGCAGCGAAGAGAGACGTTGTCATAGCAACATCGGGCGCTCAGGCCACCAGAAACTTCACGCCCTGCTTCTCCCCTGGCTCCAGGAGTTCGGGTCCCGGCGTCGGGAAGAACTTCTATTGCCCGCTCCAGTCTAATCCTGTGAGCACCAAATGGGTGGACGCGCACACATCACTGGCAGTGCTCTCCCTTTGCGATCCCCAGCCCTAGGCATGGCCCCGCCTCAGTGCCAGCTGAAGCGTTAGGACAGCACCCTCCACCGCTGCCACTTCCGTGGCCGAAGAGCCGCTCACCGGTTCGGCCTCCAGGCGGAGCCCCGAGTCCGCCCTCATTGCGCTCTCACAGCCGGGGTCTCTCAACGCAACGGCCGGCGGCCCGAGCCTGGCTCCCGCGACCGTGCCTCCGGGACCTGCGTCAGGCGGGGGCTTTGCTATGTCGCGTTAGGCCGCAGCTCAGGGGGCCAGGTCTCTGCCAGCCTTCGCTGTGTCAAGCCCCGCCCACCAAGGCGTCAGAGTTAGGGAGGGGCACTGTTAGCCCTGTAGTGAGCCTGGTGGAATCACTTTTGTCAAGCAGTGAAGAAATGAATGAATCAAGTAGGCAGTAAAGGGCTGTGGGCAGAGAATAGATACCGCTAAACCCAAAACACTCTGTTGGTACCGAGAACTGATAATCGGCAATGCCAAGATTGCCTAGAAGAGCCAGGCACTGATCATCCCTAGAACCAGAAGTCTGGAAGGGCTAAAGTTACAGAGAGGGAAGGAGGCAAAGCATAAGAGACTCTTAAAAACTGAGAATAAACTGAGGGTTGATGGGGGGTGAGAGGGAGGAGAAAGTGGGTGATGGGCATTGAGGAGGGCACCTGTTGGGATGAGCACCGGGTGTTGTATGGAAACAAATTTGACAATAAATTTTATATTTAAAAAAAAAGAGAAAAAAACATTTTACCTTACATGGACAAATATGAATAAATATCAATTGAAATATTAAAAAAAAGAGACTGATCTCTGAACATAATAGAGACCACTCCACTGCTTGAACATAATGTGCAGATAGCAACCAGAGCTGACCTGGACCGGACTGAGTTTTCATCTGAAGGAGGCACTCATTGACTGACTTGGCGTTTGATTCTTTAACTTCTTACCCTTGTATCTTGTTTATTGTGACTTTATCTTGTGTCACATATGTGAAGTCAAGTTAAACAGGTAGTGAAATGTCATTCAGTTTGGAATCCTGCATCTGTTAAAATTGTGTAAATCCTGCTTTATGAGTGAATAAAGCTGACATTATGGAAAGACACAACTCGTGTACCACCTTTACAAGATGCTGGAGACACCCACGCCCCCACACCACCCACCCACCCACACACACACACACACACACACACACACACACACACACAAGCCCAGTGTTTCAGGGTGGGTATGTATTGATACAGACTAGTATCAGATTTTTTTCCAGGTGTGTGGGTGTGGGGGTGTGTGTGTCTGTGTGTCTGTCTGTCTCTGTTGATACAGGCAATCTCAAATTTTCGCCAGTTGCTTATATTCCATCTCTGTAAATCAAGTTTAGGAAAATTTTTCTCAAAAAAACAGAAGATCAAATCCGAGATAACCTAAGTATCATTAAAAATGACTTAATTCTCTTTGGTTGGGGTTTCTTGGGGGTTAATTTTTTTCTTTGGTTGTTTTTTTTCCCCCTTTGGTAGTTGTTTTTTTAAGATAATCACTTTAAGTAAAAAAGAACTACAAATATCTTGAAGTATGCACTTGGTTTCTTTTATAGTTAAGAAAGAGATTGGAGGAATAGAGGGATGGTGTGGGTATGGGGAATGTTAGAGAATGATGCAGAAGATAAACAGATACAGGGCCAATAAGAGTGACTGCAAGTCTCAAGATCTAGGGAAGAAAGAAAAATAAGACTTCATGGAATAGCATCCTCACCTTGTGGTTTTCTCAGATACGAGTCTCTAGGACTAAAGTCAATTGCCCTTTCCTATTTTAGGCATAATATGGACGTTGGCTTTTAGGCAAATTAATGATTGTTACAGCTCTGAACAGAAGAATAATTTTTTTCCTTGTAGATTGATTTATAAATGATGAGGGCAGTGTCTTTTCTGTAATTTTTCACATTAGATGTGAAATGTGTACATTAACCCTTCTTTCTTGCTAAGTCAAGTAAAAGCCATTTTCATAAAATAGAAGTTTCATGAGGCAAAATCCAGTTTCTGAAATTAAATACTACTTATTTTATTTAGGGAAGCTCTTTTATCTGAATTGTACAAAAACCACATGAAATCTATGAAAGGTTCTCATACTCACTGGCTTAACATTGTTCATACTCCTACCATTGCTGCATATGAGGTAAAGGAAAACATTTTTTCCTGAAAGCCAAGGAGGTAATTCTACATACATACAATGCAAATATTTTTTTTCAAACCGGACTAATTAATAAACTGCACCACTTTTAAAGTTGTACACATTATAATGGAGCAAATCCTGCTGTTTTAGATTGCAGCTGTTATTCCAGAGCTCTGTAACAGATGAATATTGTTAAAACCCCAGCATTAAGCAGGAAGCCTCATTAAGACTCAGTGTCAGAGGAAACCCATGTTGCTGGTACCCACTGAGGCTCCTCCTGAGCCTTCTGAACTGCAGACAACAATTGGGCACAGGCATCTTGCAAGTTGTCATTCACAATCACATGATCAAAAAACTGGCCAAACTGTGTCTCCATCTTTTGGGCTAAATCCTCCATCTCTTGTAGATCTTCATCCTTCAGGAGAAATGAAAAAATATGGATAGCACAGACTTAATAAGATAAATATAAATAATACACAGTTTGTTTTGATGTTATATTCAGTTGTGAAACGATTTATAAAAACACTTAGGTCAAATAAACGTCCTCTATTCTAAACGACAAAACGTATGTTTCTATCTTTACTCTTACTAAATGTTTCTCTGGTCAAGACTTTGCAAAACTAAGTAACAGTTGGTAGCCAGAACAACCCCCTCAACTTCTTATTTGGACTTATATTATTCTATTATCTAAACACTTGAAGCTTTCAAACCATATATAACAAAGAAGAAGAAGAAGAAGAAGAAGAAGAAGAAGAAGAAGACGACGACGACGACGGCAGCAGAGGAGGAGGAGCAGGAGGAGGAAGAAAGGGAAAGAAAGAAAATGAAATTTACCAGTTAAATATAAGTAAAACTTACACATAAATTTCAAATGAAATTTTAGAAGGTAAAATACAGTTTCTAAAACTAAATACTGATAAGAATGATATCATTCTGCCACTTTCAACATGAAGATGGTGACCTAGTTCTATTGAATTAGACATACCCTAATTGTCCTTTGCCTCATGATGCCATGACTTAATTCACTTTTGATATCGATTTCCTCTATTGTGAAATGTTCATTTAGTGAGAGTCATTTGGCCTTCCTTGGAACTAATGCATTAACTTCACTGCTGTTATTTTCTTATTTGTCCATAACAATTAAAACAGTACAGCTTTTTGACAGTGCAATCATAAAAAACAAATAGGGGGGAGCTTGGGTGGCACAATCTGGTAAGCATGTGACTCTTGGTTTTTTAGCTCAGGTCATGATCTCACAGTTTGTGAGCTTGAGTCCCAGGTCAGGCTCCGCGCTGACATCGCAGAACCTGCTTCATATTCTCTCTCACCCCCTCTCTCTTTGCCCCTCTCCTGCTCGCACTCTCTCTCTCTGTCTCTCAAAGTAAATAAATAAACTTAAAAAATAAAGTAAAAAATAAACACAAATACAAATGCAGGCACTGCAACGTTGTGGCAGTACTCCTTTACAAGATGACAATACTCATGATCCAGAAACAATTTTGTTGATTTGTTTAGCTTGCCATAAAAATGAGAACACAATTTTAAATGCCTATGAGATTCAGAGAATTTATCCATGGACTCCACTGTCTGAAACGCAAACTGAAGAATCAGATTTTCATACAGTAGTCACTTAAAAAAATATGAAGACAGAAATAATAACAAAGGATTATACAAATATACCTGTTTTTCACTTCAGAAGCACATATATTAAATTTGTTTTTTTTTTAGTTTTTTAACATTTATTCATTTTTGAGACAGAGAGAGACAAAGCATGAATGGGCGAAGGTCAGAGAGAGAGGGAGACACAGAATCTGAAACAGGCTCCAGGCTCTGAGCTGTCAGCACAGAGCCTGACGCGGGGCTCGAACTCACGGACCGCGAGATCATGACCTGAGCCGAAGTCGGACGCCCAACTGACTGAGCCACCCAGGCACCCCTTAAATTTGAAACAATACAGATTAACATGGCCCCTATGCAAGGGAGACATGCAAACTTATGACGTATTCTTTATGTTTAATTTCAGTTTTATAAGATGAAAAAGTTCTAGAGATCTCTTGCATAGTGTGAATATATTTAACACTACTAAACTGTACAGTTACAAATGGTTAGGATGTTATGTTTTATGTTATGTGTTTTTTACCATATACACAAAAAAATAAGTGGATGTAATATATTGATCTAGGTGATGGTTATCTGGGTATATGCACATGTAAAAATTCATTAAGCTGTTATACATAAGATTTACACACCTTGCTGAATGTATATGATGACTTAAAATAGTTAAGGTAGATTTAATGAAAAAAATAAACTGGAAAGAAACTAGTTATTCCAGGAAGAGTTCACTGATAAATCCCACCTGTCTTGGCCCCTCTATTATTTCCATCATCATTAATACATAATATTTGCATTTAGAAATATATTTTATATAGATAACTCATATTACATATAAGATATATTCACTACAACATTTTAAAAGTAACTTCTCAAACTCTTTCATAAGATAAATAATAAAATATAAACATCAGGCTTGTGCACACCCAGTTTCCACGTGGCTTTGCAAACTGTGGCTTGAGGTCATTTTTTTTTTAAACTTAAGCCAGACTAGAAAAAAAAAAATAGTATCATAGCATTTATTAAACATTATTTTAGTATCTACAAATGATATCCAGTAAAAAGGACAAACCATAGGGCATTTCATTATTCATTAGAAACAAAAATCACATTCCTTAACACTGGAATGTTGTGAAAATAATACAGTGATTATTTTTTTACTAGAAAAAAAATACATCCGTCTATTTTCTCTGTATCTTACCTTGAACTTCATGTCCACAAAGTAGTCTGTAATGATCTTGGCATTTTTCCGAGATTGCTTCATACAACTCATGTTAGATGGCTTTATAAATATGACATAGGGCTTTAGTTCATGGGTTCGAGCTATTTGAATACCCTACACAAAAAAAATAGGTTCATATTTAAAAACAGAAATCTTAATTTCCTAGAGTCAACATGAACGTTCTCAAAATTTCTAAGACCAGAAATTAGCAATTATTTTCAGCCAATTTATTTTTATTTATTCTCCTTTGCCCTCAAGTCTTCAACTCTAAAAAATAAAAATTTTAATAATTAAGAGATGGGGTTCTAGAATTAAAATTAAGTTTAAATTGTGGCTCTTCCTCTCACTAGTCATGACACCCTTATGAAATCTGAGAATAGGATCCTATAAATAATCTCATGGGAAAGAGGCAAAGACAAACTCTGCAGGTGGATCAGTTCTGTTTCACCCTCACTTCCCCTTCCTCTTGGCTATTATCTTATATTGGATACTACTGACGTCTTCACACTGACCACCAGCCTTGACCCAAGTAAGAACAATTGTCTTATCCACTGATTCTCTTTAGTACATGTGGTATATTTAAAATGACTACAAAAAAAATCCCACAAAATACAAGGATCGAAAAATGGAGCCTATACATTGTGTGTTCTTTATCCTAACTTGCTCACTCCTGCCTCACTCCACATATAATCTCATAGAGGTAGCTACAGATATGACAACATGGGAACCTCACCTCCTTGTGTAAAACAACATCTTATTCTCTCCACAAATTTCCTTAATGCCTTTGTGATCAAAGTCAAAACAGGATTCTAACTTTTCTTTATAGCCACCAGCTCAGTTCTCTTTTTGTATCTGAGAAGCAAGACTCATTCCCTAACTAAAGACAAGATATTGGCAACTGTTCCTTTACATAAGATCCTGGTCCTTAGATATGGTAAGTGGTCTTATCCCTAAAAGGCTAAAAGAATAAAATGTCTCAACTACGATCTACAGCAATATGCACAAAATGCAAGACATTCATTCATTACTTTGGGGAGATGGGAAATATTCTACCATAGACCTACCTGAGGCTCTAAGTCCATGACACAGATCTTTCCTTCATCAAGGACTGCTTGAACAGCATCCACGCTGGTGCCATACAGGTGGCCTTTGTATTCACCATACTCGAGCATCCTGCAAGGGTGCCACAAGGAAAACAAGAACTCTTTCTACAAGTAAAATACTATTATAGTAACATGAAGGTAAACTCCAATGAGATAGAACATAAATACGTGGACTTCGGTAGCACAAGAAGAATTATCAATAGGAGAAAAAAAATATTAGGAGATCTAGGACTCCACTATTTCTCCAAAGTCTCTAAGACTGGCAACTCAGTTCTGCTCCCTCTCCCAACCCGATAAGTTAGTGTAGTAGTTGATCAATTTGCATTTCCTTGCTTAACTCTTCAGAAACAAAAGGAATTGCCCCAGAAGCTTTGGATAATGCATAAAAATGGGGCATGTATTTTGAAGGTAAAATAACCAAAGGTGAGAATCAGATTCTGAATGTATAGCCTACCTGTGACCATACATGAGGCTTTCAAATGTTTCCTTTGACACGTAATGATACTCACGTCCATCCATTTCATAACTCTTTTTGGAACGAGTAGTATCTATCAAAAAACGGAATTAAAAAAAATGTTTTCAAATCTTTGAAATGTTTTGGTTTATTACCAATATACATTTGGATAAATATTTCTAATCAAAGTAAATAAATGAATACATAAACAGGTAAATAAAATGCTAGAACCAAAAAGACGGAGCCTAAATTGGTGATAAGAAAATAGAAGTTCTCATCAAATCAGTTCATCTATAAATCTTTAATTAAGTAATCACAGTGTGGACATGAATGTATTAGGTATTGAGCTAGGATGAGGAGACCCTAAGGGATAGCTGCTCGTACTAAAAAACAGGCATGAGTGAATTATATGTGAGCCTTAAGATGCCTAAAGGCCCCCAGGTAGCATATCTTATGTTTAGATAATGCATTTCCCAAGATCTCATTTCATTGCTCACACTGCTAGCTTGATGAAATGCTATTTCATCACCATAGTTTACTGATAACTAACTGAAGATTTTAGAGAGTAACTTGCTCATGTACACAAGACTAATGAAAAGCAAAGTTGAAAACAAGAACCTACGTGTTCTGACTCCTCCTAGACTAATATTTTCTGCTACACCAGATTGTCTCTGAATTGAAAGGAGAAAGCCCATGGCAGTCTGTCTGCAGTCTTGCCCAAATGCATTGATAGCCAAGGGAGATGGTGATTAGTTTTAGGGAACTCCAGAAGGGACTGGTGGAGTCTGGATTCAGTCCCATTTTTTTATTATAGATTCCTCAAGTTAAATAGTACTTGGTGTAGAACACAGGAGCTCATTGAATAACTGAAAGTGATTCATTTTCTGTTCATCTATTTATTCAACGAACATGTACTGAGTGCCTCTGTTCTGGATATATTAGCTTCCTAGAACACACAGATGAATGAACCACAGTTCCAACTCTGTGTCCTATATATACCACAAAGCTTCTAGTCCTTTAATCTGCATTGCCACAAATTCTCCCTGTTCATAAAAAAAAATGGCATATTTGCATTTGTACTTGACAAAGTTTAAGAATGAAATATATGAACACTTGATAATATCAACACATGGAAATGACAAAGCAGGAACTTGACACAGACCCTAAATGATAAAAGGAGTTATGGACATTCAAGAGGTTTAAAAAACAAATGTCATCTGAGAGTCATCTTTTTTTTTTCTTTATTCAAGGCTCTCTGCAGATCCTTAGAATTCCTACAGTTATGCCACCTCTCCTATAGCTTTGTACTGAAAAAAAAAAAATTCTGGTAAAACACTATACTCTCGGGTTATAATAAATTATGTAAATATAAACCTAAGATTACTAATTCTCCGTGGCTTCTATTGGACTATATTTTATATGGTAGGTTAAAATCTGTGAACTAATGCATAACTAGATGTATTCATTTTAAGATTAAAACTATTTACTCAATTTAGAAAGCAAAATATGGGCAACATTTTCTCATTTGAATGATGACTAGCTATACTGCTTACAATTATTCTATGTTCCATGGGCATTTTATTTTTATCCAGATTATTGAAAAATGGTGATTTCTTCTGTGGTTTTGTTTTAATTCAAGTTAGTTAACATACAGTATAGTCTTGGCTTCAGGAGTAGGACTCAGTGATTTATCTCTTACATATGACACCCAGTGCTCATCCCAAAAAAGTGCCCTCCTTAATGCCCATCACCCATTTAACCCACACCCTCCACCCACCTCCCCTACAGCAACCCCTGGTTTATTCTCGGTATTTAAGAGTCTCTTATGGTTTGCCCCCCTCTCTGTTTTTATCTTATTTTTTCTTCCCTTCCCCCTATGTTCATCTGTTTTGTTTCTTAAATTCCACATATGAGTGGAATGAGGGCTCTTTGCCTAATTTGGCTATTGTTGGTAGTGTTGCTATAAACATTGGATGTTGGAGATCAATGTCCATTCTTACACATGTGAACAGTGTTTGGAAAGCACAACCTATGGTATATGATCATAAAGCAACTTTTTAAAAATTGTTTTTAAGTTTATTTATTTTGAGAGACAGAGAGAGCAGAGGAGGGGCAGAGAGAGAGGGAGAGAGAGAGAATCCCAGGCAGGCTCCATGCTGTCAGCACGGAGCCCAATGTGGGGCTTGAACTCACGAACCGTGAGATCATGACCTGAGCCAAAACCAAGAGTCAGACGCTTAACTGACTGAGCCACCCAGGCACCCCTATAAAGCAACTTTTTCTGTCACCTACTGCCTTCTGTGGGACAAGACCTTCTCCTGGTCCTGGATGAAAATCTAAGCAGTTATCAGGACTCTTCTCATTACTCTTAGGTTAAAAAAAAAAAAAAAAAAAAAAGGCCACCATCACCTGTGCCACAAACGCAGTCTTGATCTAATAAAATTCCATTCCCATGTAATAATCAAAATTATGATTATTTTAGGCTTCTCCTCCCCACACCTGGCTCAGACTTGCTGCAAGCAGGGAAGCCTGCAGTCAGAGAAGCCAGAAGTCAGGAAAGGGAATAGGATTCCTCTCCTCCCTTTCATTGCCTCTCTACTATTCCTCTCCAGCTTTCTAACTGTCCAAAGCTACAGTGCAGAAAGGAGAGGAAAGAGCAGGAAAATTCTCACTTCACTGATACTGATGCTGGATACTACAGGCTCCTTTTAGATATTTAAATCTGGTAGATATTTAAATCTGGCTCTGCTCTCCTAGAAGATGCATTGGGTTATTCTGCAAACCCTATCACCACCACCGTTGCCACTGAGTATCTCAAATCCATCCCTATGCCAGCTAGTCACTTGTGATTTCTAAAAGGGTAGCTACTTCCCAGACTATAGCCATTGGCCACTCCTTTAAATTCTTTCCATTTTTTAAGGTATAATTCTGACATCAGTCTTCCATGCCCCCCAAACTGCAGGGAACGCATGCAAAGCTCTTAAGTGGTTTCTCTAAGTTCCTCTCTCTTGCGTTCAGATGAAGAGGAAGAACCTACATGCACATGCTCTTTCCTGCCATGGATGATATAATCATATATACAGACTTATATAAAATTATATCTGTATATATTGAAATTTTCAAAATAAAATAAGGCATTTAAAGAGCCAAGCACAGTGCCAGGAAGATGGTAAGTAATTAATGAATGTTAGCTATTATTGCTAAATATTAGTTTTCCTAAAGAGTCATCTATATAGTCATTGAGAAATGGAAAAGAGACAAAGTCCCCCTTTAAAAGCCTACATGTCAATAAATCAATTCCCTCTATTAAAATAAATATAGTTAGAAATATTATACAAGGACTATCCCTAGTGTCTGATATATTTTTACAACAAAAATGGTATGGCATATTAACTGAGATCAGTGCATCTGCAGAGACAAAGACAGTTTTACCGAAACATGAACTGCTAGGAAAGAAAAACTACACATACGTGGCACAGCACTTTGGAAATGGCTAGGATTACGTTCAATAAGTTGTCTTCTCAGTTCATTTACTCCAACGCCCGAAGGTCCTAAATACAGAAAGTCACATGCAGAAATTATAAGATGTGAATCAATATGATTATGTGGTAAAATCATCAATTCAGTTCTTCTACTGAAAAAACTTGAGAGCAAATTTTTTGGGAAATGTTTTTAGTTTCTCACAAACTGAAACAATTCCAGAAAGCTCTTAGGAATTTTCCTGGTGACCCATGGAGTAACCCACACTTCTTCAACATTCTAGAAATAAGCTGGGGAATTGCAGGAACCAGTCACCTCAGCAACCTTCATCTAATGTTGGACACTGAAAATTCTCTGGCCTCATTTCAGATAATCTGAGACAATCTGCCTTTCCTGTCAAATGAAGTTTCCATCACATCACAACCCAGAAATCAGCCCCTATAATTATGGGTCCCATGACTTATAGAATTCAGACATGTTTCCTTTTTTTTAAGTTACTTATTTATTTTGACAGAGAGAGAGAGTGGTAGAGGGGCAGAGAGAGAAGGAGAGAGAGAATCCCAAGCAGGCTCCACACAGTCAGCACAGACCCCAACCTGGTGCTCGAACCCACAAACCATGGGACCATGGCCTGAGCCAAAATCAAGAGTCAGACGCCCCCAGACATACTTCCTGATAGATAGTTGAGTCAACACTCTGTGTGCAACTGGAATCAGAGCTGACTTCATGCAATTACATAGGGCCCAGGCTTAGCATACTACACTTGGTTTAATGCTCTTCTTTTGCCTTCTTGAAATCTTAGTCATCATTAAACAAGAAGCCCTTGCATTTTCATTTTGCCCTGAGCTCTGCAAATTATGTAGCCGGTCCCGGCTGTAGGGCATGTTGTTCTGCTCTACAGGGGCTTCCCTTGATTACAGTTGGAATACACAGAGATGGCAGCAAGACATTAGTTACTACAGCTGCAGGGACCAGCTTTGCAGAGCTCTTGGTCACAAAAGCACATCACCCCAGTACTGTATTTGCCCTGTTCTTTAGCACCATATATAGTCCAGAAAATTTTAAACATTTTTCTAAAGAAGGTGGTTACAAATTTCTTAGGGAAATAGATCTTAAGGATTTTTATTTCTTTTTTTTAAATAAACTGTGGTTTTTTTTAATGTTTATTTTGAGAGAGAGACAGACAGAGAGCACATTCAAGAGGAAGGGAGGGGCAGAAAGAGAGGAAGAGAGAGAGAATCCCAAGCAGGCTCCATGCCCTGCAGTGGAGGCCCAATGCAGGGCTCAATCCCACCACTGTGAGATCACAACCTGAGCTGAAATCAAAAGTCAGATGCTTAATCAACTGAGCCACCCAGGCACCCCAAGGATTTTTATTTCTCATACAGACTGATAATGCAGTCTGGGGGAATACTCACCTATGCTTACAGAACAAACTCAAAACAGGTCAAAAAAAGACAAAACAAAATTTCATAATACAACCTGTTAATACCCCCAGTGTATCATGGCATACCACATTTAACTGTAAACAATAAAAACATGAGACAATAAAGTTTTATTTATAAATACACATATAAGACAGGCTTTTTTTTTTTTTAAAGGTGTTTATATTGGCGTCCCTAAAGAATTCTAGTTTTGCCACCACTCCCAACACAAAACCACTGACTCTAGAAGGAAAAGTTCATTATGGGGGAGGAGAGACACAGTTCCTGAGACGTACCCACGAGCACTATGAGGCGGTGCTTGTCTGAAGGGCGTCGCTGGTACCTGACCACCTCCTCGTAGGGGGCGCCTGACGCGCTCAGACAGCCGCTGGCACTGCAGACCCCCGCGTGCTGCTGGCGCAGGTGAGACTTCCGGCGGCAAAGGCGCATGCTCCGGCGGAAGCCAGCTGGGAGGGTGGAAACGCACAGGATGTTACATCCAGGTAGGAGAGATTATTTCTCTTGCCCCGTCTGATGGCGCCTGCAGTGACTGCAACCAGCAAGTGTTAATTAACATAATCATGTCTGTCTAAAGGTAGAAAATAAGAAGAGAACAGAAGGAAAAATAACAAAATGCCCCCACATGTTGCCGCTAAGTTGCACCCTGTGCCCACCATGTGCCAGGTGCTGGGGTTCTAGCGGTCAACTAAATCAAACTCATTTCCTCATGACATTTACGTTTTATGGAGGAGGAGAAACAAAAGTAAACATATCAACAAAAATAAGTGCTTAGAAGAAGGGGCAGTGGAGTGATGGGGGTGTTTCTTCATGGGGAGTGAGGGAGTTCAAGTAAAGCATGTGTGAAAAGGTAACATGAAGCAGACACGGGAATAAAGTAATGGAGCCAGTCAGGAGGCATCTGGGGGTGAAAGCAGCCCAAGCGAAGGGAACGTCAACTGCTAAGGTGCAGAGAAAGGAGTGTTTGGGGAAGCACAGAAAGGCTCGAGTAGGGCAGGGTCCTGAGCAGTAGGGAGAAGGGTAGGACGTGGAGTTGGAGAGGAAGCAGAGTGTTGGATTGTGGTCCAAATGGGATAAAAAGCCACTGGGTAATGGAGAAATGGGTGTGACATGGTTTGATTTATGTGTCTGAAGAATTCCTCTGTTGCTTGGGGAGGATGTAAAGTGTGGGCTCAGGGGAGAGCAGCTAGGAGGCCCTTGCAGTGCCCCAGATGAGGAAGAATAGTGGCTTGGGCCAGGATAGAAACGGGGGAGCAGGCTGATCACTCACATTTTTCAGATGGATACACTAAGACATGGGTTAGGGGGCTGCTCACAACTATGTCATCAGTGGCAGAGTTGGACACTTTAACCATGATTTCTGAACTCCTAGAATCCTGCTTAACCTGCCCGCTGAATCACAGAGCTTTCTGGTATTTAAAAAAAAAAGAGCTGTTCCCAGGTCCTTTCAATAGGTAGAGCTAGGGACTATATGTATATGTATAAACACAAACACATACACACACACACACACACACACACACACACACACACACATCTATATCTGTATCTGTATATGTCGAACACCATGAGTTCACACCAATACCCACAAAGCCACCTCAACATTGCGTGATTTATTCCAGCCACCACCACCTCCCCACTTTCTGTATGTTTCTCAGTGAGAAACCTGACACTGATTGTCCTCAATACATTTACTTCTTAGTCAAGAGCACTTGTGCAGGATGGGGACGGATGGTGTCAGCAACCTGGCAGAAAGTGTCAGAACCCAAGCTAGGTGAGGAGGCCATCTTTGTAGAGGCTGTGAGGTGTCAGAACCCAAGTGATGGCAGCTGTCCTCCTCACATTGCTCTGGCTCTGACAACCTGTACCAGACCACCATCATCCCCTGCATAAACGTTCTCCTAATACTGCTCAGTGATGCCCCACCCCAGGCAGCTTCTTTTCCACCTTTGTGCAGATGCCTTCCCTTTTAGCATACTTAATGGCGTTGGGGCTGGGTTAACCTCAAAGGGATACAGAAAAGTGGTCCCATGTTGTTGTTTTTCTAAGCTCTCTCAATGATTCTAATGTGCATCTTGGCCCGGGGAACCAACATTTCACTTTATAGATCCTGCTGTTGCCCCACTGTCTCATGGAAAAGGAGGCCCAGTGTGGTTTTACATGAGCCTTTAAAGGGGTCCTTCAGAAACCTCTGCCAAGTTGACAGAATATAGAAATGTGGTCATCAAAGTTAAGTTTGGTAGTCAGACAATTGGTCTCTTTAGAGTAAGATAAATATGTCATGAAACAGTCTGGAAGAAAACAAAAGATTTGTGTTTGCTGAATAATAAGAGATATCCAGTGGAAACCAGATGAATTATAATGAATGATCAACACATCAGAATACTAGCTCCCCCAAAAATTGGGGGGATAGAGGGAAACCAGAACAAGGAACAAGTTTGTAAATGTCCATCAACAAAAGAAGCTTTCAGAAGAGTCAGGATGGTATCACTAAAAAGTTAACAAGTGACAAAGACCCACCTCTTATTAATCATCACCTACCAATAAAGAACTTCTGATCACAGCCAACAAATTCCTCCTTGTCTGAAACACAGAGAATGGCAAGAACAGAATATGTGGAGGAGGAGAAAGAGAAGTTTACTTAGAACAGATGCATGAAATTATCTTCAAATCTGCAAGTGACGCTCTTTCAGTAGATGTCAGCACAGCTGAATTCATCCTGAATGGCTTATTAAAGAATATCCTAAGCACTCTGCAACCTATCACATGCCCCAAACTATGCAGAAATACTCTCCAGAATTTTAGCAATACACAGAATATATTCTGTCAAATATAATTAAAACAAAGAGCTATTTTAGGCTTGTTTAAAGTTACAAGAAAGATATTGAGTCATAGTCAAAACAAATAAAAATTTGGTATACATTTTTAAACATGCCCAAAGAAAACTGACTTAAAACAGGAAACAGATGAACTGGCTTTGGCTTAAACTTGTGGAAATGGTATTCTGCAAGACCTTTAATTAATCCCTTTGTTGGAGGGGGGTTTTAAGTTTCTCCCTGATAAAATGGTTTATTCTGTATAAAATTAGTATTTGCTCTATGGCTGCCAATTGTGTCTGACTGTCCAAGAATCTGAGGAACAAGAGTGAGGAGAACTGATCCCAGTGGCTCTGAAGCATCTAGAACTTATTTAAACTCCTGTCTCTGCTTCCACTGCAGTCTCAGAAAAATTCATATAAACTCCAGGAAAAAAATGTTATAAAAATATCATTTTCAAGTTACTTTTTACTAATAGACGTTCCTTTTCACTTATGCAACTCTGTTCTGATCATTGAAGTACTATGTAAAGAGCCACTGTTCATAGAATGAACTAACATATACAACCTTTTCTTCTTAACCTTTCTTTCATGTACATCTTAAAATACAAAGAAAACACACCAAAATTAATTCCATCTTCTATTAAGTAAGCACTGAAATACGTCAGTAAGTTTAAAAGGAAATGTTTACTCAGGAATATATTCATAAAGCTTAACTGCTTTCATTGTTCACTTTTAAATATTTTTCTATGAAATTGAATATCTTATCACTGCTTTCACCCTCAAAATACATCTTATCTTAAAGTGTATCCTGTCAAGTATGCACATGGAGGCACTGAAAAATCTTAAATATAGCTCTGTTTGGCTTACCCAGGAAATAAAAACAAACAATTACCTTCTGAAAGCTCCTCTGGATATTTGGACAAGTGAAAAAACAGACATGAAAAAGTTAAGTCTTTGAGAAGATCGAGTTGGCCATCCACTAAAGACAAGTTACAAAAATGAGGCTTTTATGTCTCTCTTAGAGAAAGTTGTAACCTGGGTAGGTCTGGCAAGGCAAATGAACAACGTACAACTGGGGACTCAGGAACTCGTGGGACCTGACTGTGCTGCTCTGAGGACTATGACTTGTTCTGCAAGTCACTTATCTACATTCTCCCTGAAGATTTTATCTATGAAGACTCCTCTCCACTGGTTGGCTTAAAATGGGGCTTGAGAGACAGAAATTATAGGAAGGCAACTGATTTGAGCCTCCTCTCTCCTTCTCTCCCAGAGGCCATATGCTGCTGCTCCAGAGGTGCTGCAGCAGCCTCTAGCCTAAGCATCCTCATTCTTTACTCCTCACTGGGTCCAGTGACACATGTCCATCTCCAGCCAGCCCATTGGAGACAAGGGGAACTAAACACAAAGTGTGCTGTTTTGTTTTCTAGATATCTTAAATATCCATGTTTTCTGTTACTTTTTTTTAATTGGCATTCCTAATTAGATTATATCATCACCTCCCAGAGAAATTCAAGGTCACATGACACTAAATTCAGAAAAGAGTTGAGATCAAAACTGAAGAAATGTAACTGCCCACTAAGAGCTCTAAGTAACAGAATTAAGCATCATGAATGAGTATCGAGTTATTTACTTAGAAGGGCACCTGGGATATAAAGTGAGCTCTGTACTGACAGCAGAGAGCCCCATATGGGGGCTCAAACTCATGAATTGTGAGTTCACAACCTGAGCCGAAGTTGGATGCTTAACTGACTGAACCACTCAGGCACCCCAAAACTAGAAAATTTAGAAACAACATAAATGGTAAGTAAATAATTTAGGTGCATAGTTCTCAACTCTATATGTCTTAGTGCCATCTTTTTTATAACCAATATTTGTGGCAATCTCTCGATTCTTATGAAATCAAATTAATATAATCTATTGCACACTTAATTTTAAAAACCAATGCAATACTCTAACTGTAATATAAAGAAAAAAATTAAAAAGAATTCATTTATATTTTAAAAATGTGTATTTCAAAATATTAATCCTCGGGCATGACTTCTCTAGAAGACATGAGAAACTATGAATAAGAAACTATTAGATGCTTATACCCACTTATAATGAAGAAGCATGGATTAAAGGAAGTGAAAATATTCCTTATATGAAGTATAGAAAAATAGAAGGGCAAAGTAACAGTAAATTCTGAAATAAAAAAGTGCTCTGATAAGTAATGACAGACCAGGTTTACTTGTATATAAAAGGGAAATTGCCTTAATTGAAGTAGGGATAATATACCAAAGCAATTATAATCTGATGAACTGGAGAAAAGGAGGAAATATACTTGGGAGCAGTTGAGTAATGTTAACATGCTCCAAAAGGTTGCCAGTTTTCAAAATACTCTGTGAGACCTATTTCATTACTAATGATGTCAACATTACTCTGATGTTGGTATCACACACTTGGTGATACCATATGTCATCAATAATAACAAATAACATTTTAAAGTAAAAGAAAATAATCAATCAGCATAGATACTTCACTTTCTAGTTTATTTACTATCAGTAT
This sequence comes from Panthera uncia, assembly GCF_023721935.1. Lineage (NCBI taxonomy): Eukaryota > Metazoa > Chordata > Mammalia > Carnivora > Felidae > Panthera > Panthera uncia. The sequence continues at coordinate 33,903,360 of NW_026057584.1, read as the reverse complement.
GGAGCGGACAGAATGTGTGGAGTAAATTATTCAATAGTTGCGAGGCAATTTCTTTAATCCTGTTCAAATGTCTCTCTCCATAGTGACTGTCTTCTAAACAACTGAGCTTTTCATGTTATGTCTTATGAAAATGTATATCACTATTGTGTGTTAAGGAACTGCTCATTTATATTTGTAATGTGTTTTGTCCAATAGGACATTAAAAATATTACGCAGGATGGTCTCACACACTGCAGGACATCTGGCATTCCTGAGTCCTACCAGTTAAAGGCCAGTGCCCCAAATCAATGTGACAACCAAAAAATGATCCCAAAGAACTCCAAAATGCCCCAAAAGAAGCACTGGCTAAGGTGAAGCTTGTAATATCTCACAATTATACTGTTGAGGTATTTAAACAATTATTGTATCATATCCCTAGATGTGTGTTTAAATTATACCAATATCTGGAATACACTCTTAAAAATCAATACCAAATATTCATTTTTTACTTACCAGATTCAAATGTTTCTTCATCTATGGTTTCCCATGGGGACACAAAAAAAACCAAAAGTGTCATTTTATTACTATCAATACTGAGCCTGTACTTTAACAGATGAATTCCCTGACCCTATGCTTCTGCATACACACTAACTTCTAAAAATCTTTCCTGAATCAAGGCCAAGTCAGTGGTGTCTCTATGGCATATTGAACTTTTAAATGAGATATGTGGTATTAAGTAGCTGGGCTATGACAATAAGCAGGTATGCTGTATGAGGCTATAATCAATAAAATAAAATAAAAGAGACTAAATAAAATGTAAAAGAGGCTCAGAGGGAAGGGAAAGGTAGAATGTCACAGGAAACTCCAGTGGATTGTCAGTGCACAGCTTTGCTATTAGAGGGCTTTCAGATGGAGGAGAGATGCACCCTGACTGAAGGTGGGGCAGGGTAGGGGGTGGGGAGGAACCATAAGCAACAGGAACGTGGCAAGGAGAGTGAGTATATTGGTTTGATTGCATAGGCTTGTGTAGGCGATAAGGAAAGATTTTATGTAAACCAACTTTCAGTTAATTTCATGATCCTTAATATCTCTTTAAAATGCTAAAACAGTTCTTTTTAGCATTTTAAAGAGATATTAAGGATCATGAAACTAGAATGTAGAGGGAGAGCAATTTGAAATATATAGCAACATTACCAATGCTTGCGTCCTTGGATCAGGCAATACTGCATCTAAGGTTTACTCATACCATGTGGAACAATATATTTACAAAGCTATTTGTTGTAGCATTGTTTGTAATAGAACAGACTGGACATAACTCAAACATCTACTGATAAGTGATTATATAAATGCACAATAATTTATTTAACCAATAAGGTGTTAAAAACAAAGGAAGAGGCTCTTTAAGTACTAAGATGGAATCATATACAATGCTAAGGAGAAAAGCCAGGGACAGAAGAGTGTGTATAGTGTACCATCAAAAAGTCTTTTTTGTTGTGTTCTTTTTAAAGGTATTTTTAAAAGAATGGTAAGGATGATGATAGGGAGAGGAGAAAAAATATACATCATTGCTTTTACATGCACAGAATATGTCTGGAGGGATCAGGAAGAAACAGAGCATTTATTGCCTCAAGAAATAAAACTGAGTAGAGGAGAAGGGAAAGGGAGGAACTCTATACTTTGGAAGTTTTTGAATTATAAAATATATGAATGTATTACCTAATAAAAATTGTAAATTAAAATTATAGAAAGAAATGAATATTACTGCAAGTTTTTAAAAACCCGAATGTGTACCTGGCAAAATAAATATGGTGTCAGCATTATTCTGTAGTTGTTCTGGGAAGTATATGTGAATCTTTAAAATATCCACAATTTAAAGATTTCATATTGTTCTTTAATTTCTAAAAACTAGATTAGCCCAGAAAGCCAAGACAAATTCACTTATCTGACTAAGGACTCTCCAACTACTGTCCCAACAATACTCTGGTGATTCTTGAGCCAATCTTCATTATGCCACTAAATTTGGAAAACCTTTTCCCAATTTACAAAAAAAAAAAAAAATTAAGTATAGAAATGTAAAAAGTTTTCATATATTTCTCAAAAATTTGGAACCCACTTCTATTTATCTATACTAGAATCCACCAGAAGATGGTACCAAACAATAACAAAAGCTATATGTTGCTTTTTAAAAATTGGCATTTCAGTATTTTATAGTATTTCACAAAAGCATGGTGGTTTCCAGACATTCCACCTGAATGTTACTGAATGTAACACCTGAGTATTACTGAATGTTCCTGTGATCATTTCTAAGACACTGGTTTCTAGAACTTAGTAGAAGGTTGGTTTTGGAGCCTGGAGACATTCCCACAGCTGTGCCTCCCTTCCAAGTGCCAGAACCACAGAAAAAGTCAGGCGCAGGGGAATTCATTTTACACATTTCTTCCAGAGGAAACCTGTTGCTCCATTTGGCCAACTCTGCGTCAGAGAATCTACTGCTGAAGTGCTTCATATGCCTTCTGGTGGTAATTCTATCAAAAGGAAATGTTACCTGCTTCCACACACTTCTCATCAATCTTCATGTCATCTTCTATAAAAGAGGACAGTAAGGGAAAAATAGAACTTAAAATGTATGAGTTTCCCAACGTATAGGCTTATGTCAGTAAACTCAGACCACCTTACAATAATGTTACTCTTACAACAAGCATATTCCTTATGCTTGCTCACTTGGAGAGATAAAAAGGACTCCACCATATTCAATGAAAATCTATGGTATAGAAGGCAACATAACATAAAATGGTTAACATTTTAAAAGCATTGGCTTTATGAATGGACAAATTAGTTTACCTCAAGCCTCAGTTCTCTATCTATAAATGGAGATGGTAGCAATACCTCCCATGTAAGTGAGGATAAACTGAGACAGTGTATGAAAAGCTCAGGTGTATGGTAAGCACTCAATAAATGTTAAAATAATAAATAATACATATTATAATATATAAAAATAATGTTAAAAAATTAACTATTTTTACCTTTAACTAGGGTATATATAAGAGAATAAGAGACCATAACTTTTAAAGCCGACCCCACCTAATATTCAAAACCCTCTACAACATGACCCAAACCCAACTTTGAAGGCTATTGTCCATTTCTTTCCTTCACATATCTTATATTCCCATTACAGTAGCCACCATCAGTCAGTCCTCTGTACCTTTGCTTATGCTGTTCCCTTTGCCTGTAATGCTTCAAGGTCCATCTCAAACATTAACTAAAATGATTATCTCTGCCATGAACTGCATAGCATTTTCTTCCTACTACCTTGAACTCCCTGCTACTACACATCTATCCTAATATATAGATGTAATATAATACAACCATTTGAGTATTTGTCTTATTTGCCCTCCTAGATAGTACCTTAAAAGCATAAACTGTCTTGCTAATTTTTACATATTTTACAGAGCTTAGTACAGTGTCTTGCACAGAATAGGTACATGACAAATTATTTAAGTTGAACTGAATTTTCCTTTTAATATGAAAATAGTTAATGTAAATGTACGTTTTGAAAAAATAATTTTTTTTCAGAAAGCACTATACATCTTGTGCCTACCATAGTGCCCAGCACTTCCTAGGTGAGAAATAAATAGTGGTTTAATAAATAAGTCTTATCATGTTCCAAAAGTGCAAGTAATTATCTGTATAATAAGCTATAATATTATCAAGTCACATAATAAACCTATCACCACCTTCTTACAGACCATATCATTAACTATGGTTTTTAAGTAACATATGCAATATAAAAATTTTTACAAAATAATACTGTTTTATAGAGGTAGGGGCACAGATAAACAAGTAACATAGCTGCCATTCAATTCCTTATAATTATTCAGAGATTACATTTCAGATTAGTATTTTATAACAACAGTGAATTTATTAGTTCCTAAGACATAACTAGAGGTTTTATGTTTTGTTTTTTCGTTTTTTTATCAAAGAAAACTACTATTATTATTCCTGTTTTACAGAGGAATTTACACGAGTGAATTTCCAGTAACAGCACAAGTAGCCCTGATTTTTCTAACTTGCAAGCCTGGGATCCAAGACAGACACTGATTTTATTCTCTCAAAATCAACAATTCCACACTATAGGCAAAGGGTAGGTGTTATGGGCTGATCTGTATCCCTCTCGAATTTATATGTTGAAGTCCTATCCCCCAGTGTGACTGTATTTGAAGACAGGGCCTTTAAGGTTGAATGAGGTCATAAGATTGATTGGGGCCCCAATCCAAAAGGACAGGCAGTCATCTGCAGGCCAGAAAATCTCATCAGAAACCAGACCGGCTGAACCTTGATCTTAGACTTCTGGCTGTCAGAACTGTGAGAAAAGAAGTGTCTGTTGTGTAAGCCACCCAGTCTGTGGTATCTTGTTATGGCCACCTGAGCAGATTAAGACAGTGGGCTTGTTACCCACCAAGACCTCAGAGACCCCGCCTTTCCAAAGACCTGCCCATTTCCAGTTTCAGGATTGAGCTGTGGGGGTGCCTAGGGGAGTGCTCTTCTAGCCTCTCTTCCCCTCCACAAGCAGATAGCATCTTGCCTTCTTGCTTTTGTAAGTGTGTGTGTGGCATCATAATGAGTCATCTGGGTGTCTGGGCTCAGAGAGAGAAGTAATAACTGGAGGTTCCATTTGCCTCTGAAACAGAAGCTTCAATCCAGACTACACTGCCTGCAACATCTGGCAATATTCTTACCTTCTTTGGACTTCAATCTTTTCATCCATAAAATGGGAACAATCACGAATTGCTTACAGGGTTATTTTTAAGACAGTGTGTGTAAAACAGCTGACACAAAACAGCAAGCCAGTTTCACAACTTTTATTGAATTTTTACCACGTGCTGCATATAAATGTTATCTCTATTTTCTCCTATTCCTCTCAGTGTTAGGACAATTACATCATGTGTGCTTTCTTTTGACTGACATCTTTTGACAAATTAAGATCTTAGTGATTGGAACACTACTAGGTATATAGGAAGAGCTTAATAAATAGCTAAACTGAATTGAAGTGAATTAACAAAACTATACAAAAGTTCTACAAGACTTTGGAGATGAGGGTTTCTTTTTTCAAATACTATTTCTTACCTTCTTCCATAGAAATTGCTGGATACAGACAAATAATGGAAGTGGGGAAAAAAAGAGAGAGTGAGAGAGAGCACAATAGTTAATGCTATAGTTTTTCAGATTAACTTACAATAAGAAAAGCAAAGTGCCAAAATCATTTAATTAATGTTCTAGGCTTAATCTATAGAAATTTGGTAGAGATTTAGTAATGAAATGATAAATATGTATCCTATAGAAACTAATACATTTATGAATCTTGTTGGAAATAGGGATTTTGCTTCTGGCAAATCCCACTCCCTTCCCTCCTTAAAGTTCTATAAGGGTTGTGTTCTATTCATTTCTGAATTAATGCACTTAGTTCAGAATATTTTAGGAACTCAAATCTTGACTGGAATAAAAGGGAGAGAGGGAGGAAGAGAGGAAGGAAAGAAGGGAGGAAGGAGTGAAGGAAGGAGGGCAGGAAGGAGGGAAGGAAGGAAGAGGGAATGCAGAAGGGGGAGAGAGGAAGGAAAGAAAGAAAAAAGACAGAACAGCGACAACTTAATTGTATGAGCATCTTTAGTAATATATTTATGATAGCCATCTGCAAATTTTTCAGTAAGTCTTGTTAAATAAAAGTGCCCATACCTCCTAATAACCTGTTCCTGAGATTTTTCCCCTCTATGGTAACATTAATCAGAAAGATACACAATAATACTTATTACAGCATCATCTAAAACAGTTAAAAAGAAAAGGAATGATCTAATAATTTAGAAACTGAACATGCCCCATGAGAAACAACCCTATGAAAAGTGACCAATTAAGTCAGTGACTCCACCCTTGAGGTTCCTGGACTTAGAGATTTGTGAGTATAAGAATAGGGGCTACAAACCATATTTCAGGATGGGCTTTTCCAAAAGTCTAACGTAAATCACACTTAGGCTACAGGAGCCAATTAAACATCAGCTAGGGGTCCTCCTAGTTACCAGATGCTGATTAGAAGCTTCATTAGCGGGGCCCCTGGGTGGCTCAGTCAAACACCCGACTTTGGCTCAGGTCATGACCTCATGGCTTGTAAATTTGAGCCCTGAATCAGACTCTGTGCTGACAGCCCAGAGCCTGGAGCCTGCTTCGGATTCTGTGTCTCCCTGTCTCTGCGCCTCCCCACTCATGCTCTGTCTCTCTCTCTCTCTCTAAAATAAATAAACATTAAAATGTTTTTAAAAAAAGAAGCTTTATTAGCATTTCAATGTGCCTTTGAGAAATGAAATAGGAAACTGAATTAAAGAAGTACCTCAATCTGGTTTGGTAAAAAACAAAAAAAACCTTTTTCAAAACACAAAGAAATAACTAAAATATCACTATAAAGATCACATCATGAAAAATGTTTCTGATAAAATGTTAAGTTAAATAAAAAAGATAGGTGCACCTGGGTGGCTCAGTTGGTTAAGCGTCCGACTCTTGATTTCCACTCATATCATGATCTCTGGGTTCTTTAGTTCAAGCCCCACATCAGTTCTGTGCTGACAGTGCACAGCCTGCTTGGAATTCTGTCTCCCTCTCTCTCTCTCAAAAATAAATAAATAAACATTGCCACTCTGAAGGAATTATAAGAGAGTTTTCTTCTTTCAAAAATGTCTCTATGATTGTCATCATAAATTTTCAAGAGAAAAAGAGAAGAAAAACTAATTTTGGGCTTAGACGAGTAATAAAGTAAGGACTTGCCATGGGCCAATTGGTGACACTGACACTGTTGTCTGCTTTAGTCCCCTTGCAGCCTCCCGTTCAGGTCCCTCTCCCTCCCTCCTGGCACCCCCAACCTTACTTCCTTTCGGGGGGAGGGGGGGGGCTGGTGAGGGCCATTTCTGAAAGGGCCTTGCTCAGACAGTTCCAGCTGAGCTCTGCCAAGCTGCAGCCCCTCTTTTCAGGTGGCAAGTAGTTCACAAGCTTTGCCACCATGGATACCTTTACTAACCATTCCCCCACTGCCGTTTGAATATTACCATCTAGCGAGGAAACTGCATTGATTAAGTAATAATTCAGTCCCATGTTTATTCATCAAATGCACACACGACTGTTCATCAGAGCTTCTGAATAGTGTGAAATTTAACCCCCCTGCATAGAGCCCACATGAAGGTTTGTGTGTGCAGCCTTGTTCACCAGCATATGTATAATGTATAAGCTAGCTGTAAAGACCTCGAGGCACTCAGAGTTGGGGGGCCATCACAGAAGGTATCACCGACACAGGAACATTTGCATTTTTATAAACTGAAAACTCTTATAAATCCAAAGGCATGAAGGTGCAGAGTAGGATTTCAGATGGCTGCTAGGAGCTTATTTGGGCAGTGGGGACAGTCAGAGCTCCTCTCTTGGGCAGGAAGCCAGCCCTGGGAGAGAAGGAGCAGGCTTCCCCACGATGCACACGCTGGGTTTGAGGTATCAGCACACTCACATATGGTGGATTTGAGGTGGGTGTGAGGCTGGTATGGCTGAGACCACCAGAACTCCCGCTGCTTCCTATGCACAAAGAAGTACACCATGAGGAAAAAAAAAACAAAACAACTCAGGTTAACTCAGGTGAAATAGATCCAGTGCTTCCTAGAATTCTGCTGCTTCTACCCAAGTGAAAAGGGAGATTTCTTCTCCAAACACATTGTCAAATATTCTCCAAATATACAGGTTTTCTTATCACGTTTTTCCTGTCTTACAGGCTCCTTTCAGAGCAACTCTTAGACTGAAAAATCTGGCCACAGGCCCCAGAGCTTCAGCGACTGACCCATAGGCCCCTGCCTCTCCAGTGGGTAAGCCTGCTTCACCTGGTCTCTGAATCTTCACAGCATGTTCCGGTTCCCCTCCCAGGTTGTTGATGCTCAATCCCTTAGAGCCATGTGGATTTCAATTCCTTCTGCATCCTTTATTTGCGCGCTAATCCAATAAGCCTGTCATTTCTGTGGGCTCCTTGCAAGACCCCTACCTGAGCCTCCTCACTGCTTTCTGCCCTGAGACCATAAGGACTAACCTTATAAAGCCTTTATCCCTGTTTATGTCAGTCCCCCAAAGCTTGGGTCATCCCTTATCCTCTGCATGTTAATCCCTGTAAGGCTCTGTCTACCACCCGCCTTCCCTGAAGCCCTTTCACACACCCCATGGAAGTCGAAGTCAGTCTTCAACAAAGCCTCCCAGACTTCAGCACCTACTGTGAGTAGGTGAGCCCTTCGCCCTCGTGCTCTAACCAAATCCCAGGTCTCCTGAGGGAACTGCTCCCCTGCATCTTTTAAGAGGCGGCTTGTTTCCTCTCCATTGACAGCTGTGTGCTGGTAAACAAGCTCTGGGGGAAGGGGAATAGCTGTGTTGAGTAGCTTTTGTTGATTTCTTTCCTGCTGGCTGATTTCCCTGACCATGGACGTGAGGAGAGGTGCATGTTTTCATCATTCTTCCTCTCTCTTTCCCAGCATTTCTTTACCCACCCTCACTCTCAGCTTACAACATTCCTTCTTATTTCACTGAGACAATCAGAGAACTTCCACAAGCTCTCGCCATATCCTCACCCTCAACTATGTCCACACATTCTGGATTCTCTGCTGTTACTATTACTGTTTATGATCCTGTATAAGGCCAACGCCTCTACTTGTATATGGTTGACCTTTAAGCAGGCCCTCTTGTACATGGATTTTTTCCAATAAACAAGTACAGTACTGCAAATGTGTTTTTCCTTTCCTTATGATTTTCTTATTAATATTTTCTTTTCTCTAGCTTACTTCATTATAAGAATACAGTATATAATACACATAACATAAAATATGTGTTAATCCACTGTTTATATTATTGGCCAACAGTAGGCTATTAGTAGTTAGGTTTGGGGGAGTCAGAAGTTATATGCAGAATTTTGACTGCATGGAGGGTCAGCACCTCTAACCCCTGTGTTGTCCAACTGTACTAGATCATGTCTCCATCTGTCTGCTCAAGGACATTGACAACAGCAGTTCCTTTCTTTTTCTCTGTCATAAAATTTTCCCTCTCACTGGACTGTTCCTACGAGCATTATGTACCTCATCTAAAAAAGTTCTTTCACACCACTCCCCTTTCCTCTCCAGTTACTCTCCCATTGTTCTGCTCTGCTTTGTACTAAAATGTCTCATGCCATAATTTCTTCAAATTGCTTTTATGACTGCCATATTGCTAAATCCAATGGTTAGTTCTCAGTCCTCTCTATAGCAGCTGACGTGGTTGGTCAGACACTATACTGTCCTGATTTTCATCCCGCCTCATTGGTCACTCCTCAATCTCTTTTGCTAGTTCCTTTTCTTCCTCTCAATTTCTTAACATTGGCTGGGCCTTGGACCCTTTTCTATTTTCTGTCTTTACTCATTTCCTCAGATCTCAAGGACACACAGATGACAGCCATGGGTTCAGATTCAATAACTGACATTTCAATTCAGGCCTGAATGATTAATAGAGGGAGTTAGAACTATCTTTTTGAGTTTCACAAGTGCTTTTCTCTCTTTTCTATATGATATGATTTTTCTGGTCTCCTGAGTATTTAAAATGCTTAGGGCATATGGATAAGTTGACTTTTGGATTTACAGACCAGTGTATATGTTTATCTATCTGCTTGTCACTCTTTACCTAATCTTAAATACAATAACAGAAGCCTGAGAAACATTTTATGTCCTGATAGTTCAGTCCTGAGTCCAGAAGTAAGAATTTCCTTACCTCTTCAAAAGGTGGTTAGAAGGAATTAGACCAGCACAGGTACCAAGGTCTGAGATTTTCCGGGCCTGCCACCAGAGGGCATCGTTCTGGTCCACAATCTGCAGGATGTCCCCTTTCTGAAAAGGCAACCCTGCATCCATGCAGGGGATAGTAGGATCCTCCTGGGGCCAGTACTCGGTCATGGCACGAACATATACCTGACAGTAGGTACAAAATGGTCCCATCAAAAGAACCCTTGCCCATGGGCTGTCAAGACTTAAAACCATTTCTCTACTCCTCTACCTACTGTTACTATCTTTCCTCCCCATACTCTCCAAAAGGGGAACCTGCCTCTTGAACTGAGTCTAAGATCCACCAAAAAAGTGACTTTGCCAACAGAATCTCTTAGTTGTGATTCTGTTTGTGTCTAAGTTTGTGTAATCAAAAACTTAGAAGTTTTTGCTCAAGTGTTTCCCATTCTTGATATTACTTTTTAACTTCTTGTACTCCGTCTCCTTTTATTGTATTCATTTACTCATTTGCCTCTCATGTCATCAATATTGAAAAATGTCCAGAGCGCCTGGGTCGCTCAGTAGATTAATCATCTGACTTCAGCTCAGGTCATGATCTCACGCTTCATGAGTTTGATCTCCGCATGGGGTGAGCTCAAGCCCTGCTTCGGGTGAACACGAGCCCCATTTCAGGTGAGCCCTGCTGTTTCTCTCTCCCCCCCCTTCATGGTATTCTCTCTCTCCCTCTATCCATCTCTGCCCTCATTCACTTGTGCTCTCCCTCTCTATCTGTCTCTCAAAACAAAATGTGCAACACAGTATTGAACAAATGTTCAACACATTATAGAAGAGGGTAGTATGATACAAAATATTAAGTCACTGTT
>NW_026057584.1:33740435-33892702 GCF_023721935.1 Panthera uncia | reverse complement strand
TACCACGAGACATAGCCTATAAAATGTCAAAGGGGAGGGGGAGAATAACAAATCACAGAGTTCACTGGGTTATGACATTTTAGCAGATGGAGTTATAACACAGTGTTCCCAGTTTTAAGGGTGACATCCCCCACAGGGACTTTTACAAGGGTTCAATAGCTAAATATCACCATGCAGAAGTGGAAATTAGGAAGAAATTTAGCTCAGCTTATGCCCTGCTATGGGGCTCCAGAGTTCCTGGCCTGCTAAACCCCACTCCGAGGCCTGGCCTCCCCCAGGAACACTCCATCTTGTGACCTTATTCAGCAAGGTCTTCTTCCCACAGACACTGGGGAAGGAGATGAGGTCCTGATCTGACTTTCCCTCCTCAAACTTGAGTCAGTAATTACTTCCCGAACACCTGTTCCTGTGCCAGGCAGCCCAGTCTGATGGGGAAGAAGAGGGCTCCCAAGTCTTCTGGGGGGATGGACAAGCTCTAAGCTCATGGGAGGAAGGGGGGCCCTCAAACATTTTGAGAAGACGGAGAACCTATTAGACTGATGGAGAAGGCAAGATCCTCCTGTCACGTGCACTGTGGCAGGTATTAGAGATCCAGAGAGGAACAAATGTCGCTCAGAAATTTCACAACCCCACCATCCTGGCTCTGAAGCTGGCACCAAAATGGCTGAGGTGGAGCCATGTGTGTCTGCAACTGACAGTCCTTAAAGCTCATGTGCAGCATCTCATAGCATGTGGTTTGCACAATGTTCTGGTGCTTAGTATATTCCCTATAATCCCACCTCTCACGTAGTCCCTGAGGCACATCTATGAAAATTTAGGGTTCCCCCCAAAACTCAGTTTGACAACCACTATGATAAATAGTAATCCATGTCAGCCCCCACACTTGGGATGTGCATGGGGGAGGTGGGGGGGCATACCACTATGGCTATGACAGCTGGACTGTGATTCAGGCAAAGGTTTGAAAAGTGGAAATGGGACCTAAAAGAAACCTAAACCATAAACTGGTTGTAAATCCCCAGTTTCAACCACCAATGATGGTGGGCAAGACAGGCAAGGAATTCCCCCTCCCATAGGATAGCCTCCCCTGACATCTTTTCTACCCCAAAGCTACCTCGAGGAAGACGGTGAATAGATTTCAGCTGTATAAAAATGTTAGGGGAGCAAAGGTAATTTGCTCAGGTTCAGACACTCCTCCAGAGTCTCACTCTGGCCACCCCAGCTTCAGTTTCCAAAGGAGCATCTCAGGCAACAAGGAGCCTGGGCTGGGGGGATTGGCAGAGCCTTACTGAGGCCAAAAGAGCAGCTTGGCAAGAGAAGTCTCCCAGCAGAAACAGAAAAGGTCTGGGGGTCTGGAGAAAGGACCAAACCCCCCTCATGTTTCAGCACACACACCATGGGCCAGACAGGCTCAGGTCAGCCACAGCATTGCACTGAGTCGTGGAGAAGGCAAACAGAAGACTGTTACCAGAATATGGATCACTTGCTCAGGGTCCAGTCCCTCAACTGAAACTCCATTCACTTCCACCAGTTTGTCTCCAGCATATAACAGCCCTAGGCAAACAGGAACACAAAACAAAGGAAGATACAAGGAAACTGGCAAAAAATAGAGGTAGCTGTACCAAAGATTTTTAGCAAACTCATTAAGCCAAGCATGCTCTAACATTTAAACATTTACTCTGAAATAATAACAATAATAATACAGGCTGGTTATTCTGGAGTACACCACCACCAAAGCACAGAGAATTGCATTTTATACCTCTTTACTGGGTATTAAGTGATGGTGATATTTCTATTTCTGCTAATCTGATGCTGTAAAATGAAGATATCATGAGTAAATGATAAATGAAAAGGAAAGGGGAGGGGCATTCTTCAAAAGAGGAAACATGGAGAAACATGGGGGTTAAGATCAAGCCTTGAGAAGTATGAAGTAAACAGTGGAGTTGTCGGAGGGAGAGGTGAGAAGCAGGATGACGTTGTGGAACAGAAACCATGGGTTATGAACACTTCAAGACAGTTACGGTCAATGACACCAAATATTCTAGAAAGTAAAAATAAAACTGAGGCCAAAGGAAGGGCCAGTGGACTTAGCAACTAGGAAATCCTGGGGCCACTGCTCTAAGAATGTTGGGGTATGAAGCCCATCCCGTCTCCAAGGCCCTGGGAAGTGAGGACATGGGGCAGCAGGCACGGAAACGCAGCCGTGAAAGGAAGGAAATTCAGTTCACTGGTAGAAAAGGCAAGCAACAGGCATTTCAAGGTGGAACAGAGCCTTGTTGCAAGCGGAAGGACCAAGTGAAGGGAGAGAATTGGGACTATAGAGTGGACAGACCCGGACTTGCATCCTGAGTCTAATTGAAAACCGTGCATACATTAGTTACTTAATCTCTTTGAGCCTCAGTTTCCTCTTCTGCAGAATGGCCTGATAATACTTAGCTTGGTAGGTTACCACAAGAATGTAAACTGAGAGAACATTAATATGGGGCCTCAGTGAAGGAGGGAAACAGGATTTTCTGGAACATTTATTCCCTCCTTCCTAGTAACCAATGCAATGCACAGAAGCCCTGACCTTGTTTAGAAAAGCTGGGTTTCCCTGGAAAGAAGACTAAACAAGTAATGGTTTCCTATTTCTCTGGTCACATCCATACTCTGCTGCTCAGCTTACCACTTCTCTCGGCCAGCCCTCCGTGGATGACTCTGGCCACCAGGATATCCCCTGTCATCTCGTGGCGCTTGATGGTAGCTCCCTGGAGAAAGAGTGCAGTGGAATCCCTCTTTTACCTAACATGACCATTTTTCTGGTGGCTTCCCTCAATATGCCTCTGGTCTGGTCAGAAGAGGATATTTATACCAACCAGGGCCATACCATGCCATCAAAAAGACAAGGCCATTCATTCAACCTTGGCCTATCAAAGTCTCTATCCAACCACATAGATACAAAAGAATATTTAGATCCTTACAAAGATAAAGAAAGCTCTCACCATTACAACCTAATCAAAGAGACTTCTTAGAAAATCAAATTAATGCCTCACTTAGCTTCCCATCAATAAAGAGAAAAAAACTTAGATAAGTACATTGGAATTTAGTGAAATGTATGTACCTCAGAGAGCCAAACAATAAATATAATAAAATAAAATAAGTCTTATTTCTCACAGATTTTTCAACAAAGAAAAACACTAAGCAAAAATCTTTCCTAGAGAAAACATGATAATGTATCATGTGTTTAAAGCCACAGGCAAAAGTTGCTAGGACATGCTTCAGCCATTATCTTGGATCTCCTCACATTTTCTGAATGCCTCAAACTATACTGTGACTAGAGACAAGAATATTTAATATTATATTAAATAACTACTAGAGATAATAGAGTTCACAATCAATCCTTAGTTCATAATTAACACTTGGTTCACAATTAACCATGGTATAATTCTAACGAAAAGATAAAGTGATTTCCTTACCAGGGGCTGTTGGTTTTTCACCAAACAAACAATCCTCATTGCTTCCTCACTGTCAGGGATGTTGTCTGGCAATGGGGGGAGAAGGGGCTCAAAATCTTTCTGAGCCACGGTGTCATGGGCACTGAGCAAGGCCTAGGAACAGAAGGCAAGGTGAGTAAATGTCACACATAGGACATACACATTTAGAAGACAGGGAGCCAATACTCTGTCCAAGACACCGCCACCATCACTACTACCACAACAACCAACACGTACACGCTGGCCTTTTATGTGGATTAACTCAGTCTTCACCATAACTCTGTGAGGCAGCTATATTTATTGTCCCCATTTTAAAAGAAGCAAGGCAGGGAGAGGGTAAGTGATACATAATATATTCTTGCATTTCTGCTAAAATGTGTTTTGTCACTTCTCATTTCCTGCAAATCCATGTAATCCATGGTGCTCCTACAAGCTTGAACTACAGAATAACTTTTGTAATATTTTCTCTAATTAAAGCAGAATGGGGGATAGTAATCAAAACATCTTGCTGGTTTAGTTTGTCAGTGACTCCCAAGAGCCGATGAGGAACAGAATGAGAAAAAGTAGCTTCCTGATTTAGGGTATGAGCAAAGAGTTCCTTCTAATGGCCCATTTTGTTCAATTTTTATTTCATCGGGTGGGGAAGTAGTCATTTGATAGCCCAGTCTGAGATTGGAGGACAGAACTTCACTGGAACTCAGAGAAAATTCTCTAGGGTTATCTTGTAAACTAAAAATTTGACCCATAAGTTCCATTGCTCCAAACACAGACCTTCTCTTAAAATTCTCATCTGTTGATAAAATGATCTCAAATTCTATAAGTGCTATGAGATAGGTTTCCTTTCTGCAATCAAATGCTTTTTAATCAATTGTTCTTCATATACCTCTCATTGAGTTTATCATCCTTATACTATATTTTCCAAACATCTTCATACACTTTATCTAAAACTTAAAATATTTACAAGGAAGTATACTACCCTGATTGTCCCCCAGAACTTTAGAGGGACAATGGCCTTGTAGGGGGGCAACAAGACACATGGAAAGTTCCGGATGTCTCCTCATAACTCTGGCAGGTTTAGCTCCATGGCTAACAACACAGAGCCAGTCACATCTGAGTCCCACATCTTTAAGAACAATCTGTTGGTCACCCGTGTGCAGTAATAGAATGTCTATTCAGAAAGTGAATTTTCTGTCACATTTATTTCTTCTTCCCAACTTTGCTTATGCACCAGATGGGCATATCTTATCTATTTTAGTAAGCACTTGCCTTAAAATGTGGAGCCTGGAGGATTTGTCTCAGTTCTTGGGTCTCAGGGGATTTAGGAGTTTCACGTAATATCCCCACTACCTGGTTGGTAAAAAAAGTGTACACTGTAAAATTTTTTTAAATCTTCATCACCTAGTTAACCTCACCCAGGCTGGATAACAGATATAGCACATTAACCTAAGACAAGCTGTTATTGAAATCTTCATTTTCATCTTTAAAGTCGGGGCCCAGAATCTTTCCTTCATCATTAAACTTTACTACAGCAAGTTGAATTCAAGATTTGGGGTAGATCTAAACTTCAGTGCCCCAGTCCTGGCATATTACAGGCTTGGAGGAAGAACTAACATGATTTTGTCATATCATATGTACCAAGGCAATTTCCCTCTAGTGGCGCTAAAACTGTTTGTTAACATGAATGCTTTATGGGCAGGTTAAGGAACCTGAGTTCTCCAGGTATTTGAGCCCAATCCTGTGGATGTTCCATCAAATGGAAAATGGGAATAGTAGTTTGTATTTTAGGACTTATTATTTCATTACCAATTTTAGTGTTTACTGCAATAAAAAATGTTAAACAGAATAAATTCTGATCTCTTTTCCATGGTTTAGGTGTAGACCTGCTTTCTGATAGGACATAAGACCTTTAAAGACTTTACAGAGCTCTATAAATTCTCAGCAGTTGAGCCTCATTACATACAGTCAAATGAAAATAAATAGTTTACTAAGCTTTACCTCCATTCACTACAATTACAACAATAAAATATCATATGTGTGTTTTCCTGGGAATAACTGAGAACAATGTGAATTATTGATTACTGGAGTGGAGGGTAAAGTCTTTCTTTTTTTTTAATATTTATTTTAATACAGTTTGGGCAATAAATAATAAAATAGATTACACTTTTTCATTCATTTGATAAATATCTATTGAACATCTACTATGTGCTAGGTACTGTTTTCAGTGATACAAATATAGTGCCAGACAAAAATCCCCATTCTCAAAAAAAAAAAAAATCCCCATATTTTTTTTTGATGGTGATGAGAGTTAAAAAGATAAATAAAACAGGAAGGTGGACAGGGAGGGGTTGCAATTTTAGGTAGGGTGACCAGAGAAAGACTTAGTGCAAAGGTAATATTTCTATGGAGACCAGAAGGAGATGAGGAAGTAAATCATGTGAGTATATGGGCAAGAGCATTATTGACATATGGAATAGCAGTGCAAAAGGCCTGTGGCAGGTGCATGTTGGTTCAAACAACCACAGGGGTTAATCTGGCAGGAGCATAGTGAGCAAGGGGAAGAGCAGTGAGTGTTAAGTCAAAGAGGGAATGGGAACTATATTATGTTTGACTATCTAAGAACTGTGATGTGTACACTGAGATAGGGAGTCATTGGAAGGTTTTAAGCAGAGAAGTGACATGATTTGACACCCCTTTCAAGAGGAATTCTTCAACTACTATGCTGGAATAGACTATGGGGATGGGGGGGGGGCAAGAGCAGGAGACAAGGGGGGAGGCTATATTGCAGTTATCTGTATACGAGATGATGAAGGTTTCTATTATGTGGCCTAGTGGAGGTGATGAGATTCTGGATATATTTTGAAACTGGCCCTGAAGAATCTGTTGTCAGATTGGGTATGAGGTATGAAAGAAAGAGAAAGTCACAGATAACCCCAAGGAGTTTGGCCTAAGTACTACAAAAACAAAGGTGTCATTACTAAGATGGAAAAGGTTAGGAGAGAAGTAGCTTTGGGTGTGGGGACCATCAGGAGCTCATGGGCCATGTTAAGTTTGAAGGGTCCATTAAACATGCATTTAAGTACAATGGGGAGAAGTCAGTGGGTATAAGAGTTCAGGCAAAGAACCCCGCTAGAGATATAAATTTGGGAAACACTTCTATAACAACATTACCCAAGGATTACATGGGATAAACTGAGCCTAAGATTTAGGAGAAAAAGAGAGAAATGGACATATGCTTAAAATGCCATTTGTTTGTTTGTTTAAATTTGAAGTGCTGGCTAATTTTCTGCCTTCTATTAAAGCTCAATTAGAAACACTTACGCAATACAAAATCATCAGTCAAACTCTCCCATTAGGTCCTTAATTCATTTAAATTAACAGTGCAAGTAAAATGCCTTCACGTTTAAAGCCCTATTCTTCTGTGGATTAAAAAACCACCTTACCTCATAGGATAACGTCTGTGCATGAGTTGTGGCAGGAACAAGTTTC
Organism: Panthera uncia; assembly: GCF_023721935.1. NCBI lineage: Eukaryota > Metazoa > Chordata > Mammalia > Carnivora > Felidae > Panthera > Panthera uncia. The sequence continues at coordinate 33,885,746 of NW_026057584.1, read as the reverse complement.
TTTTCTTTAAATTCCTGGAGACAATCATAAACCTGCAGAAGGGCAACGGTGGGAGAATGACATATTGATAACGTGACTATTAATGTTTCAGGTTGAAAGGTCTGCAAGGGGAGAGACAGGCTGGTCCACGGTGCAAGCAGTTGAGTGGCTTGTGTGACTGGCCTTTAATAAGGTGTCTCTCACTGTCTAACAGATATGGGCTCAAGTTTGGTGGTTTCAATGCTTCAAAGGCTTAATTACTGGCCGCCACTAGAAATTGGTCTTCCCCAGCCACCATCACTGGTAAAAGGAAATTCAAACTTTTACTCTTGTTATATTGACAAGTGGGTTTTCCAGGGTTGGGACCAATAGGGATTTGGGGCCAGAGACCTGTAAGAACCTCTGTGCCAGGCCACCGGCCATGTGGCTTGGGGTTCAGCAGAGTGTGTGAACAAGAGGCCGGGCACACTATATGTGCTTATTGCTCTCTGTTCTCATCTTCCATTCGTTTCCTCTTCCTCTCTTAATTCTCCAGTAAATGTTCATTTATAAAAATTTCAACTTCGCCTCTGCTGACCCCAGGAATTTTTTCCACAGCAGGATCTACAGTTGGCTGAGTATGCCCAGGCATGCTCAGCTCTGCAGTGAGGCCTTTCTTATTTTAGGAATCTGGTTTCTCTTACTGGTGGAGGGATGAGGCCCAAGAGGCCAGTTAGGCCCAGCCTTCTACCATCTAGATCAGGGATGACAGTGCTTCTTCATGCCGCCCCTGTGCCAAGTGCTCAGGTTTACCGGAAGACACAAGGCTGATGAACTGAGGCATGGCACATGGGGAACACACCATCTGCACAGGTGAGCAAGGGAATCCCTTTAGTGACAGGAAAACTCCTGCTTGAGCTTAATCCCAAGAGGAAAACATGCCTGATAGGAATCAGGTTGGGCTTTTCCTCCCAAGTTTTCATGAGAAAACTGACTGACGGGTAACATGGTGTAAGTTTCAGGTGCACAGTATTTTGAGTTGATATATGTATGTGCTACAGAACGATTACCACGGTAAGGTTAGTCAACATCTGCTTTACCTCACATAATTATGATTGCATGTGTGGGTGTGTGTGGGTGTGTTAAGAACATTTAAGATCCACTCTCTTAGCAACTTTCAAGTATATAATACAGTATTATGAGCTATAATCACTATGCTGTACATTACACCCCTAGAAGTTACTCATCTCATAACCACGTCTGTACCCTTTGACCAACATCTCCCCATTTTATGCAGCCCCTGCCCCTGGCAACCATCCATCTATGAGCTCTGCTTTTTTAGATTCACATAGAAGTGAGAACATATGATGTTTATCTTTCTGTGTCTGACTTATTTCACTTAGCATAATGCCCTCCAGGTCCATCCATGTTGTCACGAAAGGGAGGATTTCTTTCTTTTTTATGGCTGAATAACATCCCATTGTATGTTTCACTTCTGGGTATATATTCAAAGGAAAAGAAATCACGATCTCAAAGAGGTCTCTGCACCCCCGAGCTCACTGAGGCACTAGTCACAATAGTCATGACATGGAAACAACCTGAGTGTCCAACAATAGATGAATAGATGAAGAAATCAAGACTTTTAAAACAAGTTCTGTGAGTGTACCTCTTTGTTCATGCTAAAGATGTTGCCACTTTCTCTTATTTTATTGTATTCATTTTTAATTTATTTATTTTGAGAGAGCAAGAGCTGAGGAGAGGCAGTGAGAGAGGGAAAGAGAGAATCCCAAGCAGGCTCCCCACTATTAGTGCAGAGCCCTACACTGGGCTCGATCTCACAGTTTGTGAGATCATGACCTGAGCCAAAATCAAGAGTGGGATGCTTAACTGACTGAGCCACCCAAGCACCCCACCATTTTCTCTTATTTTAAATAATATATTAACAAGCATCAGAAGATTGACCACATTTCACACTTAGCTGAAGGACACACCCACATCCAAAAATTAACTTTAAAAGATAATCTTTCTTTTTTTAATTTTTTATTTTTCAACGTTTTTTATTTATTTTTGGGACAGAGAGAGACAGAGCATGAACGGGGGAGGGGCAGAGAGAGAGGGAGACACAGAATCGGAAACAGGCTCCAGACTCCGAGCCATCAGCCCAGAGCCTGACGCGGGGCTCGAACTCACGGACCGCGAGATCGTGACCTGGCTGAAGTCGGACGCTCAACCGACTGCGCCACCCAGGCGCCCCAAAAGATAATCTTTCTTAAAAATAACATTTGAACAAAATTATAATTAGATAGTAGATGTTATTGTACAGTGCAAGAAATTATAGCCAAATTTAAAAGAAGAAGAAGAAATTTTCAAGGTAAGAAAAATTTAAGATTGGGGTGCCTGAGTGGCTTAGTCAGTTGAGTGTCCAACTCTTGATTTCAGCTCAGGTCAGGATCTCACAGTTGTGAGATGGAGCCCTTAGTCAGGCTCAGCCCAAGGAAGCCTGCTTAAGATGCTCTCTCCCTCTCCCTCTGCCCCTCCCCCACTAGTGCGCGTGTACAAGCTCTTTTGCGCTCCAGCGCATGCACGCTCTCTCTCCCTCTCTCTCAAAAAAAGAAAGAAAGAGAAAGAAAGAAAGAAAGAAAGAAAGAAAGAAAGAAAGAAAGAAAGAAAAAATTTAAATGTCTAAACAGAACTGCATATATCTCATTTCCTGATTTTAAGAAACAGGAATAATTTTTTTAAAGCATTTTTATTTGTACTGAGTTTTAGCCTCAAGGACAAAGGGTTGTAGACAGATGATAAAGGTGCTGATGGCCATTTGTGGTGGTGGCTTTGTGATCCCATGGTCCTCTGGACGAAAAGGAACTAGGAGAGAAAAGAGGAGCTGCTGTATACTTCCCCACCTAAATTAAATTCCTTTGTAAGCTAATAGGTTTGTGTAGCTCTTCTCTGAGAATTGCTGTGATATTGGGATTTATAATAAGAATTACATTATTTAGTCTGGCCCTGATTCTGGCTTAGAGCTTCTAAAACTCTTGGAATTTCCTAAGCAAGGAAAGTGCTCTTTTTTTATGTTAATGAAGTGACTTCTGGAATGTACCTAAGGTTAAGGGCAGGTTGCCAGAACTAACCATGTAATTAGACAGTTGGAATTTTCAGTCCCACCTCACCCCCACCCCCTTCCTCCACCTCTAAATCTGGGGGAAGGGAGAGCAGCTGGAGGTTGAATCTACACCCAGTGACTAATGATCTAATCAGTCGTGGCTATGTAATGAAGCCTCCAGAAAAGCCCAAAAGGACTGGGTTTGGTAGAACTTTTGGTTTGTGAACATGTGGAAATCTAGGGAAGAGTGAAGAGGGCATGGAAGCTCTTCATCCCTTCCCACAAGTCTTGGTCTATTTATTTCTTCCATCTGGCTGTTTCTGAGTTATATCCTTTTATAATAAACTGGTAATCTAGCAAGGGAAACGTAGCAAATTAATGGAACCCAAGGAGGAAGTTATGAAACCTCTGATTTATAGACAGTTGGTCAGAAGTACAGGTACCCATCTTGGCTTGTGACTGATGTCTGAAATGGGGGGAGGGTACAGCAGTCTTGTGAGACTGAACCCTTCACCTATGTTATCTCCGATATGATCCGATGCTATCCGATGCTATCTCCAGGTAGATAGTGTCAGAATTGAGGTGAATAGTAGGACATCCAGTAGTATCCCGAGAATTGTTGTTGGTGTGGGGACGCCCACCCCCATGTTGGAAATTCTCAGAACACACATAAGAATTGGCCTTCTAAGAACATTTACCAAGTTGGAATTTCCTGACAACTGACCAGTGGCACAGCTGGGTAAGCAGTTCCCAGCTCCCACAGTAAGCAAAGGCTTCCGGGTAATGAGGTGCTCACCTTCAGCAGAGCCTGCAGCCACGGCGAATGGAGAAGATCGTACAAGAGACACACTCCATTCACATCTCGGCTATAGAACAGATTCAGCTCTTGTAGCACAAGCCTCAGGATCTGGGAGAGACCTGGAAAAGGGCGAGGGTGGAGATGGGGTGGTCGGTGTGGGGTGAAGAAAGGCAGGTGTAAGTATGAAAGACAACTCAGACAGCCGGGATGTCCTAGTGACTATGGAGGAAGGAGATGATGCTGGATTTAAAGCCAAAGACTCAGGTTTCAAGCCCTGTTCTATCACTGTGTGAGCTTCAGAAAGTCACACAACTATCTGAAAACCAGTCCTTGGGGCAAAATGAGAATATGCTAGCTTTCCCATTGGGTGTTGCTAACTTTCCCATAGGGTTGTTGGGAACATTAGATGAAATAATAGATCATAGTATATACAGATGTAGGGTTTTATGAGAGCAAAATTGCTTTCCCTTCCCTACTTTTATCAGCCTTTGGTTTTTTCCAAAATTATCTAGTTGTTCTCTGGATCTTCTTTCTCAAATTCATACATAGTCTTTGTCTTCACCCTTTTTGAGAGTTCTTATTGAAAATGTGATTGAAAAACTTGGTCCATAGGTTTTTAATACAAATCTCAGGATTCCACTGATTAAAGAAACTGAACAGATTTTAGTGAATGCTTGATTTTTTTACAAATAGAAACTATTTATTGTAGTGATATCTTGAATGTGAACAAGTTGTGAAGTTCTAAGTTTAAATAAAACACTGGGAGATTAGAGAAAAAAAGAGGTTCTAAACTCACTATGCCAATTTCTTTCCATCCTGACTTGAAAATTGCTTACACTCATCACTAGTAGATGTAGTAGGACACTCTAAAGTGTACAACAATGTCCTTATAAGGATCACAATAAATCTGGGGCACCCGGGTAGCTCAGTCGGTTCAGGTTCCAACTCTTGATTTTGGCTTGGGTCATGATCTCACAGTTCATGAGATGGAGCCCCAAGTTGGGCTCCATGCTGACAACAAGGAGTCTGCTTGGGATTCTCTCTCCCTCTCCTCTGCCCCTCCCCTGCTCGCACTCTCCCTCTCTCAAAAATAAATAAACATTAAAAAATAAAATAAAAAAGAATCACACAAAATCTATCAGAATCCCTTCCCCTAAATTTGATCTCATATTTAGAATGATATTATAAGGCTTTTCCAGTCTAGAAAGGAGTCCTGATACCACATACCATTCTCTGGATTGGTGGCCGTAGAGGGCTTCATGTCCTTCTTGTCTGGTGGATCTGTGCCTTTGTCTGTCTGTATCCCTCCTCCCTGCACAAGCTTTCAGAAGGAATTCGGAACTGGGAGCAGACCAATAGCTCACAGCACACAGCTCACTCAGTCATGCTGGCCATGCAGCTCTCATGCACTGGAATATATTTTCAATAGCATTTATATTGAGCAAGTCAAGCACTGTGCTATACTCTGGGATCCGTATCAAAGAAAACACTTGCCCTGTGGAGCTTACTCCCTAAATTAACCCCTATGAGAGAACACTACAATTTCATAAAACAGTCTTCCCACTCTTCTCTTTTCTTAGCAAGTGACAAACAAATATTTGTTTTGTTCCCTTCTCTTTGCCAAGTTAATTTTACCATCCTTCAGAGCCAGAAGAGGCTTCCCTGGCTTGACTCCACTCAGGTGCCCTGTTCTCTCTCACTGCACCTGTAGTTCTTCATGGTACTGATCATAATGGCAAGAGTCATGGCTACTCCTGAGGCATACTCTTAAAGGTTGTTTTCTACATTGCTTTCAGAAGGTTTATTTTCAAGAAACAAACACAATAGTGGCAAAACAGGGTAGAAATTTATATCTTGCTTATGTAAAAATGTAGAGGCAGAGAAAATTCAGGACTGGTAGGGCAGCCTTGCTCCATGAAGTGCTCAGAGAATGGTCTCCTTCTAGCTCACTGCTCTGCCACCCTGGGGTGTGGTATGGTTCTCATTTTCCTGTTCCAAAATGGTGGCTGGAGCTCCAAACATCACTTCTACATTTCAGCCAGCAAAATGGGGATTAAGAAAATAAGGGCAAAGGGGTCATGCTCACAACTTCAGAGAAGTTGCCTTATATGATGAAAAATCACCTGGTATAATTTTCAAACACCTCACTGGACTTTGATGTTGCTCAAAACAACAACAACAATGACAACAACAACAACAAAAAAAATTGTATAACTATCAGAGCCTAGAACCCAACTTTTCTTTACCTATAAACACAAAGTATTTTTGCATAATATACATTGAATTTTCTGAAATGGTATTACTGTAATTGAGAAATGAATTTACTTTGCTTTGCTTGGACTTTATCAAGTTGCTCACTATTTCAGAAAATCATGTCAATAGTGCTAAGGCTGCTCATACCATTTCGGGTATCACAGTGTCACACCACACTATCTGCCTTTATCTGTGTATGCATTCAAAGCTGCTGCATCCTCGTGGATTTTTTTATAGGTGCAAACGTGTTATTTCATTATATATAGTGATATATATGGTGTAGTGATATTCCAGATTTGTATATTGAAATATACAATATCTTATTGACTACATTTATTTAACGTCTCCTTTTTATTATTCTTAGGACATGATATAGATGGATTTTCTTTTTTTGAGGTTGTGTGTAAGTGTCTTATTTTGGGTTTCCCCAGAATCAGACACAGACAAAGATTCTAGTGGGATGATTTGTTTGGAAAGTGATCCCAGGAAACACCAGTAGTAGAGTGGGATATTAAGACAAGGCAAGGGGAGCGCTGTCGACAATAGCCAAAGTATGGAAAGAGCCCAAATGTCCATTGACAGATGAATGGATAAAGAAGATGTGGCATATACAGATGTGGCATTGTGGTACAATGGAGTACTACTCAGCAATCAGAAAGAATGAAACTTTGCCATTTGCCAACTATGTGGATGGAACTAGAGGGTATTATGCTAAGGGAGATTAGAGAAAGACAAATATATGACTTCACTCATATGAGGAATTTAAGATACAAAACAGATGAACATAAGGGAAGGGAAGCAAAACAACATAAAAACAAGGGGTACAAAACATAAGAGACTCTTAAATACAAAGAACAAACTGGAGGTTGCTGGAGGGGTTTTGGGTGGGGGGATGGGCTAAATGGGTACGGGGCATGAAGGAAGACACTTGTTGGGATGAGCACTGGGTATTATACATAGGGGGATGAATCACTAGAATCTACTCCTGAAATCATTATTGCACTATATGCTGACTCGGATGTAAATTTAAAAAATTAATTAATTAAAAAAAATAAAATGTGAACGATGACATTAAAAAAAAAAAAAAAAAAGGCAAAGCAAGGAGACAAAGTCAGTGAAAGGTGTACCAAGCAAGTAAATCCTTGGGAAAATATGGGACAAGACAGTGGGGATATTTATACACCAATGCTGCCAGTGATTGGTTGAGAGCTTTTCCTAGAGAACATTACTTCTATTTCTTCCAGCCTGCTACATGCATACTTTCAGATAGTGGGTACAGGTGCTGGCAGTTTGAAGTTGGCCTGATGCAGGGGGTTGGGGAGGGTGCCTGGGTGGCTCAGTCTGTTAAGCAGTTAAGCGTCAGACTCTTGATTTTGGCTCAGGTTGCGATCTCATGGCTGGTGAGTAGGAGTCCCGTGTTGGGCTCTGCACTGACAGTGCATAGCTTCCTGGGGATTCTCTCTCCCTCTGCCCCTCCTCCTCTCATGCATGTGCTCTCACTCTCTCTCTCTTTCAAAACAAATAAATTAAAAACAAAAACAAAAACAAAACTTTCTCTCTCCCTCTGCTCCTCTCCCCAGCTGGAGCTCACTAAAAAAATAAATTAAAAAATTAAAATGATGTTGGCGTGGAGTGCACCAAAATTGTAAGGACCAAGGGCATGTGGGTATTATTAAAGTAGGAGAATAAAGGGTAAATCAGGATTCTTTTAAAGGAGGATTTCAAATTAGTTGTTAGAGACTGGGATATTGCATCTGATGTGGTTGAGAACTTCTGTCAAGAGTTTAGACATTGTGGGGTTGAACCAGGGAGGCCATCTAGAAAAAGATCATTATTAGGTTGTCTCTAAATTCCAAGACAGTGAGAAGAGCAACACGGAAAGCTGTTATGAGATTTTAGACAACTTTCCCATGCACATTCTTTCCCAGTCACACTAAAGTATTCTAGTTTGCTAGATTCTAAGAAAACCTGAGATCAACATGTTTCGCCACGCCCACCACCACCCACTCTGCCCAGCCCCAAATGAGTTAGGTTAAACCCTGTCCTTTCCCTGTATTCTAGTTTTTGAGCCTCTATTGAATCACTTAGTTCAACATGTGCATGTATGACTCACCTTCCTCCTAAGATGGGAGCACTTTTAGGGTAGGGAACTGAAAAGAAAGATGGAGCATCTTCCAGAGAAAAATCAGAGCAAACAGATGGGTCTGGCACCAAGCCATCATATTCAGGCAGCTGCTGAAAACGCTACCCGAAGGGTGCCTCACAAATTACGTACCCTTAGAGAGGCAGCACAGATTAACAATCCAACTGCTATTCATGTAAGGTGGACCACATTTCTTCCATATTTGATGCCCAAAAGACAGTGTGCCAAACTAGACCTATCTATGCAGCAGCTGGGGGTGCTAGACAGTGCAGTCCTGAGATGAACTTACTGTGAAGGAGATTTACAAATAAACTGTGGTTTCTGTAGTCGTTTGATTAAGAAAGCTTCCAATAAATCTAACTCCAGGGTTGCACAGATAACTGATATATTCTAAAAAGCTCATGTTGACTAAAATCTCCTCACCCATGGAGGTATAAACAGTAATTTTCATCTCCACAGCTTGGGTGAATTCTAAAAACGTTGCTTGCCTGGTCGTTGTTAGGTTCCCAAGACAAATTTGCTATGGACGAATTGTGTTCCCCCAAATTCAGCTGTTGAAGCCCTAACTCCACTGTGATGGTATTTGGAGATGGGACCTTTGGTAGATGATTAGGTTTAGACGAGCCCCCGTGATGGCACTAATGCCCTTGTACAAAGAGACACCAGGGAGCTTGCTCTCCAGTCAGTCTCTCTGCCAGGTGTGGACACAGCGAGAAGGAGGCTCTCTTCAAGCCAGGAAGAGGGGTCTCACCAGAACCTGCCCATAATCGCACCCTGATCTCAGATTTCCAGCCTCCAGAACTGTGGGAAAATAAATCTCTGTTGTTTAAACCACCCAGTCCCTGGTATTAGCCCAAGGTAAGACAAAAATTCGTAGAAAAAAATTCAGAAAATGGTTTTCCCTCTCTCTTTATGGCTACAAAAACTGTTGTGACACTTCAGTTCACAATCTGCTTTGCAATTCTCTTACGCATTAACCTGTTCAGGGCGCAGCTCCTGTGTGGGTCATGTCTGCAGAGGGCCTGGAGAGTGGACCTCGTGCTTTCTGGTTCACTGAAAGCCTCGGCACCTGTAACAACACCTGGGCTGTTATTTCCAGTTGTTGAAAAGCAGAAAAATAGGAGGCCAAAATACGGAAGTACAAGGCTGATACCTTCCCAAGCAGTTCAAGAACAGCTGGGACGTTAGTCCTGAGGTGGGAGCTGCCGGACTCCAAAGGCCTCCCCTTCCTCTCTTCCTCAGCTTGGCTATATTGACCTCAACCTCTTTCCCTACGAAACTTTGAAATTGGGGGCCGAGAGCTTGGGAGATCATCCAAAGTTAACTTTCATTTTTCAGATGAGGAATCTGACATTCAGAGGGGGTATTCAGTAGAGCTCACAAGTAGTAAAATCAAAAGGTTTCCTCTTTTGTTTCCAGGACTAGCCCTGAAAAATGCTAGTAACTGGCAAAAGACTACATAATGCTTCTCCCTTGCTTTTTCGTGACTTCTGGACCAACTTTGTAGTTAGAACTTACTTATTTCTGCTGTCATGAGAACGAGAATTCTTGATTGAGGCTGCAAGTAAATAGCCAACCATATGCAATTCTAGACTAAATAAGTAACAGAGGAAGGAGCACCAGTTCTTATTAACCGAGAAGCTGCATTAGTGTTATTGACTCATAAGGAATTTGCCTTAAATATTACTTTAAAAATCAGTATTTCCATGAACCTGAAAAAATGTAGTGATTACTATTAAATGCCATTCCCTCTACCCCATTAAGCTCATTTTTCAAAATAATGCTTCCTAGTAGACCAAGCCTGAGAAAGCACTTGAAAACTTAGTAAGTAATGGCCCATACAAAAATGGCCCAGCTTCCCCAGGGTCAAAATGCTGTTGGCTAGGGCTAGGACAAATGCTCAATTTTACTCAGTCTACATGACAACTCACTATTCCATACTTAAGACATGGTTTCCCAAAGCAAAATCTGCTCTTTCAAAATCACAGAATTCACCATATGATTTGGGTTACAATGAAACCAAACTGTTTGAATTACATTACCCAGAATTTTCTTCTTAGCTATTAAAAATTAACAGAAGCACAGACATTTATAGATCTCTTCTGGTAACCCAGAATCATTTGGCAGAGTCTCTCACCTGTAAGACTGCAAACATCCAACGTTGCTCCTATCCAGAGAAACGCTTTGGTAGAAAATACACTCGTGGGCTATTAGCTGCCAAAGTCACCTCACTGTTCTAGAGAAAATCTCTGCACATCCTCTTTGATTTAATCCACAGAAGCCTAACCCAGCCTAACCACTAAATTACTCCTAAGCTTCCCCTGTCACAAATCTTTAAGCATTCCTTGTACTGAGAGGTGTAACATACCATTTTCAACCTTCGCATTGATACCTTCTCTCAAAATGCCAGCACAGTTAACACCAAAAAAGTTTATTTTTGTTGACGATAGCACGATAACAGACACCCCACAACAGCATCTTATTTTTGTAAGTAGGCTTCATGCCCAGCATGGATTTCAATGCAGGGACTGAACTCACCAACCCGAGATCAAGACCTGGGCTGACACTTTACTGAGCCACCCAGGTGCCCCCAGACAATAGCATTTTTAATGAAAGAAAAAAAAAAACAAACAACTGTGGAGATACCCGAGAGTAAGCTGATCTTTAACCTGATTTCTCATGTTATGGTGAGAAAATGATGGAAGACTGTTTAGCCAATAATAATGAGGCCTATAAAAAAGTAGTTCCTTCTGGAAGTTTCCCTACCAACTGTCCTGAACTTAGTAGTTATCCATTCTGTATCTCAGACTGGAGTTACTTCTTTATTTGAAAATTTTATATTGCAGCAAGGGATTGGTGGGAAGCAGATATCCTAGAAAAAAAACGAAAGAAAGGGTACTGCTGACATCAGAGGATAAAGACCAAATGGCCATTGTCAGAGGCTTTTCAGTTCCTTTATTTGAAATTAAATGGGTAGCTTCCCTTTGCTTTCCACTGTTGATGAAAATACAAGCGGAGAACGTGATACATCTGTGACTGTTTTGAGCACACCATATTTTATCCTACACACCTAATTTTATTAAAAGTTTTCACTTTCAACTCATTTTTTACTTTATGATGTTTTAATGCATCACCAAGCTATGATATTCCATCTCTGGCAGCAGCAGTAGGAAAGAGCCATGGAATTAAAGTTAGGGAAGTTCTAGAGTCCCAGCTCTAGCAGTGAGTGAATCCCAGCCACTCCTCGTCTGCAAAATCAGCGGGGCTAATGCCTGCCTCACAGGGCTGCTGTGAGCATTCATCACGCATGTGAAAGATCTGTAAACTGCTGCACAAGTGCTAGTATTTCTATTTAGAAATAGTGGCCTGGAGATTTAGAATTGAAAATTTATGGTTTTAAATATGCTATCTAAAAGGTATATAGTATGAAGTAACTGGCCAGTGTCACTCAAAACTCCAATAAAAGGATGATTTAAAACATGTTTTTCTTAGAATTGAGCCAGTCTATCATAATTTTGAGAATTTCTCAGTGGGTCTCAAGTCTTCATTCATTTCTACAACTATCCCTGTCTCTCTCTCTCTCTTAAGGGGTCAAGGCCTTCAGTAGATTTGCCTTTAAGAGCCAAATGTGGAATCTGTGTGTTTATTCCAAAATCAAAACAATCCCTAATGGAAATGCAAAGTGCTTAACATAATCAAGTGTTGGTCCTTTTCCAATAATGGGTAGCCACCTTCTGAGACAGAGCAGCGGTGACATGGACAGGCTTCTTGAGAAGACATTACAACTGGGAGGTGGGCTAACTAATGCCTAATATTTCCAACCAGAATTTTAAACATCTTCTCTTCCCTTACCCGAATCTGTTTAGGAGAAAAAAAACAAAAAAAATAACCAGTGAGAATCAAAATATACCTTTTATTCAAAGAAATAATAGATTTAAGACCCCCGCCCTTGGGGTATTAGGATCAGAAAGTCAATTTGTGGTCAGCAAAGGTGGTTACCATAATTATAAATTTACGTTCATTTTAAAGAGAGAGATCTCTAAAACCCCAGAAGGACCTCTGAAGCCAATACAAAGAGTCATGAATTACAACTTGGGTAAAAAACAAACAAAAACTAAGGCTGGGTTTAAGTTTTTAGGCTGCCCTGGGATGCCTGGGTGGCTCAGCTGCTTAAGCATTTGACTTCATTCAGCTCAAGTCATGATCTCGTCATGAGTTCGAGCCCCAGATTGGGCTCTCTGCTGTCAGCACAGAGCCTGTTTCGGATCCTGTGTCCCCCTCTCTTTCTGGCCCTCCCCTGCTGGCGCTCTCTCTCTCTCTCTCTCAAAATAAATAAACTTAAAAAAAAATTTTTTTAGGATGCCCTGTGTTATTTCTTTTGCAATCATAAAACAACCTCATAGAGATGAATGTCTTTTATTATGAAAATTGCTGTTACATTACAGCCAACATTCCAAAACAGTATTTTAATAAACACGTCTTGATTATAAAGTAGAGCAGAAACCATGATCCTTTTTCAAAACTGATTAACATCTGCTGATGTTAACATAAATCTGGAGGACACTCTGTATGCTCACCATGGTGTGTAGGAGATGAGATGAGGAAGAGCACCTATGTTATTCAAAACAACTACTAGTGTTACTAGTACAGTGTAAACCAACCATTTACAACAGGACATTAAAAAAAAAAAAAAAGGTAAAAAGCAAAACACTAAAATGTTGAGGTGTTACAATACTTTTGAGATGGGAAAAGCCAAAGCTTGTTTCCTTTTTTCTTCCCCTCTGTGAGTTCAGTGCGAGGTAGAGGGAAGAATGCTAGATCAAGGATGGATGCTATTTCCCAGAATTTAGTCCTGCTCCAAAACACAGCCCACATGCAAAAGCTCTTCAGGCTCTCATTCACAGGCCTCGGAATACAGCATTTGCACATGGACAAATGAGGTTCCATAGCAGCTCCGAGTCAGTGTTTGAATTCCAGTGTATTCACTCTATAGCACTGTAAGGAATCCAAGAACAAATTTCCTATGTTCTTCCTAATCAGGAGGCAGAAGACTCCTATTTAGATGTGTTCCATGTTTGGGGTCAGGGTGCGGTAGTCACTGCATAGAACCTCTCCCATCATGAACACTACCTAGTGGAAAAGCTTAGAAAAAGTTAAAACTGCAGTTTTAGAAGGTCCTCTTCCCCCTCCTTCAGCAAAGAAGCATGATGCACACGTGACTGCAAGGAATTCTGGAAGGCATAGTGTGGCTACAATAGTTTCAAGTACCATCTGCTCCTTGCAAAAGGGCCTGGGGTAACTGCAGGCAAACCCGAAACTCAAAAAAATATTTATTAACTTCTTTAATGTAAGAAGCTATACTGAGAACTTCTCTTACGACTTCATGTAGCTGGCATAGTCTTTACTGTAGGAAGGGATATCCTCTTTTTCCAAACAGTAAATGTGTGATATTTTGGGAACTTAACATAGGCGAGGGACTGGTTTAATTGAATCCTATGTCGTTTTCATTCCTCCCTTGAAACCATACAGTCTTTTTTCTGGACTCAGAGCTATCACCATTAGTAAGGCTCAGAGATAACAACCAAAATAATACAACGTCCTAATTTCAACACCATTCTTTTTTGCCACTACAGGAAGACGCCAGATGGTGCTAAACACCCTACAGATAATCCAGTTGTCAGGCTGTTCTGCATCCTAGTTAAGCTTCTCACGCTGGATCTGGTAGTAACACGCCTGAAAAAAAGTTCAAAACAATTTAAAATTTACTTGGAAAGAAATTATACAAACATAGCAATGCACAGGAGACTAAAGAAAGGAAATCTTTGTTTAATACTGATAGCTCCAACCAAATCAGTTGGTTGCTTTCTTTTTCCCTGTTTTCTAGTCCCCATATCCAATGTCTATTTTGCCTAGCTGTAATTAGTGGAGATAAAATTTTGCACATTTTCTAATTCTCAAAACAAACTTTTTACAAGCTGTTTAATATTCTTCAATGAGTAGAAATACCTTAATTGGCTAAGCCACTACTGATCAGACATTTAGAATATGCTGATCATTATAAGGTACACAAACAACTGTAATCAGAATCATCTAGTATGTTTAAGAAACTGCAAATTAAGATTAAGTATCATTCCAGACCCAGTGAGTCAGAATTTTCAGGAACAACTTTTTAAGAAGCATTCCCAGTGATTCTGAAAGTATCCAGGTTGGGAGTTACTCACACTACAAAGAACACCTCAGCCAAACCAAACACAATGTTGTCCATTCTTTAATTCCTCAGAATAAATCCCCAGGAGTGCGTTTACTCAAACTCCGAGAACATTTTTGATGTGGCTGATATCAATGTTAGTAACAAAAGTTTTCCAAAGGTGATTATTATTTAATCCATTGTCAGCAATATGGGAATAATTCTGATTTCACTATACCCCTACTAGCACTGGGTATAATTTTAAAACATCTTTGCTAATTTAGTAGGCACAAAATGGCACCTTGTTTAAATCTACAGTACTCTGATTTTCAGTGAGGTCGAGGATATTCCTACATATAACTGTACTAGTTGTTTCTTCCTTGGTGATATATGAGAAATGCTCTTCATAGAACATGAATATTAATAATGTAAATCATTGGTGGCCACTATTTTCCCCAACTCCACCACCCTTTTCAATTTAATAGAAATGTTAATGGTATTTCAGTTGAAAAGTTCAAACAATTAACCCAAGCCAGAAACCTGACATTAAGTTCTAATTTCTTTTTCTCATTTTAATTTGCCTGTCTTTCCTTCTCTCTTCCTTTTGCTTAAAAATCAAAAAGCATCTATAGTTTGCAATGCAGGTGATTCTGCCCTGATTCTACCCTCCCTCCAAAACAGGTAATAAGCTATCCCAGTACTTTAAGCATTTATTAAATAATTCCTTTCTTTTCTATTTTTGTACTGATGTTTCCATTTTTACATGTGAAATTTTTATTATAACGCTGCCTTTACAACAGCTATCCCTTCTATTAGAGGTAATGTCCATTCTTGTAACAGGAACATACTATCTTAATTATTGTATTTTTATGAAAGTTTACTAACTGGCAGAGGGGGTCTAATCCTTTTTTTCAGAAGTGTTTATGCCATTTTCAATTTGTTGTTCTTCCAATATACACACAGAATTATTCTACCAAATTCCAAGAAAAATCAAGGTAGGGAACTAAAATAACTTCCAACAAACCCTAGACTACTCATACTAGAGAATCTCATTTGTAACATACTGGTTACAGTAAATACATGGAGAAAAAAGAAGATACAATTCATATTCATTACATACATATTGCCTTCTGTGTTTTACCTCATTTCCATTAAATAACTCTAGTGCCAAATACTTTTGGACACTAAGAATCCTTTCTGTTTCTTTTCTAGAGTTACATTTATAAAGATGGTCTACCTTTATAAGCACTTGTAATGATTTGAATGGTCAATTTATAGGGAAGATTGGGTAATGTGCTTTAGTATTTTGAAGAAGAACTGATTCTACTTTTAATGTATTATATTTTAAAATATTAACAATATGTACTCTAAAGGCATTTAATGATTGCATTAAACCTCTGTATAAAGAAGACAATGATTAATGATAGATATATAATATGGCAAATTAAGGACAGATTTTAAGATTAAAAAAATTAAATATCACCTATACTTACCTTCAAGGTGGTGAACATTATACCCTGTTCCCCATGCTGAAGATATGGGTCCATGAGATCCTCAATGAGGTGTACCTCGGAGCCTAAATTCCTAATCCTGCCCAATAAAATAAAGATACTGAGTTACTCCTATTTATATGTATATCTTCCTTCTGAATCTATGTGAGGGAAAATAAAGAACAGCTCACCATACTTAAATGGGTAAACAGAATTTTTTTTTTCCTAGTAGGGGAGCATATTACTGTCATCAATTCAGAAAAAGCACTTGTTAAAATGAGTCACTGTAATAAAGTCAGAAAAGGTTGGTCACCTGGCCCGTAGCACCACATATAAGAAAACAGGAAACAAGTCATCCATGGACCATAAAAAGTCTTCCTGAAGTGATGCCAGGACACTCTGAGAGATCTCTTCAAAAGTCTGCTGGATGACCTTAAGTTTGTCTGATGGGGTAAATGTCGTGCTGTTGTTATTTAAAAAAAAAAAAAAAAAAAAAAAAAAAAAAAATCCTATGAACTGCTTAATATTAAATATTGTTTGACAATATACCCTCCTGGGGTGCCTTAAATTGGACACTTCAGGCATAATGAGTTGCTGGAAGGGATGACCACTGTAATCCCACAGTTTTTTGAGAAAAGAAGCCTCCAACGATCTATGGTTCTTATGGAAGAATTCACTAAGTCATAGATTATCTCCTTTTACCCAGGATCTTATTTTTCTAATATATGCTCTTCTCTGAGTAATTAAGTTTGGTTAATTTCCATTTGGCTAAAGATGTGATTATGTAGATACATTTCTGGGTAGGCTCTCCACCTTTTTTGAAAATACAAGGGACTTGTAGAGTAAAAGGTAAGCCAAATGTCTCAAAAGAGCCTTTTCTGATCTCCAGCCTGAGTGTGACACCATCTAGGACTGAAAGGAGCACTTAGAGCTTAGGTTAGGATAAGATCTCATTAACATCTTAATAGACTAACTACTACTTTGATTTATGTGATTTTCAGCAAACGAGAGATTACCTAATCTGCTGTAGACATTCTACAGCTGAGGCAAAACAAGCATCTTTTGTGGTTGGCAAAACCTGCAAAAAGAGAATTTATGAAAATCAAAGAGGAAAGCTGTCTTCTGCAGTAACAATAAAAAATAATGGCACAGCACGATTCTTCAGTGAATAACTCATGCTTGGGTACTATTCTACCAAAGTAAAATGGAATTTTTTTGCTATCTTAAACACCCCACATCAAAGAGAAACATATTTGCTGAGGACACTGAAATCTACTATACCTTTTTACTCTCTCCAAGGATTGACAAGGTCATTGGCCAAAATTTCCTACAATAGAATCCACACTGTTAATACAAGTTATTACTTAGAGCAGATTAATCCCCGTAAAAACAGTTGAGGCTACATTGCCTTCCCTGTCCCCATTTAAAATAACTATTCCACAGATAAAGTGTTCTGGTTTTTTAAAAAATGTTTACTTTATTTGAGAGAGTGAGCAAGTGAGCACGGGTGGGGCAGAGAGAGAGGGAAGGAGGCGGGGAGAGGGGGAGAGAGAGAGAGACAGACAGACGACAGACACAGAGAGACAGAGAGAATCCCAAGCAGGCTCCGTGCTGCCAGCACAGAGCCCGACACAGGGCTCAATCCCATGGAACTTCAAGATCATGACCTGAGCCAAAATCAAGAGTTGGACGTTTAACCAACTAAGCCACCCAGGCGTCCCCAGAGATAGTTTTAATAAACATTCCACAAGTAATTTAAGAGCTTCTATCTTGTCCCTAAGAGATCTGTCAATGAATACTACAATAACCCTATACATTACAGATATTACCAAGTATTGGCCAAAATCTTTCCTTCACTCAGTTTTATCTCATTTTTAATGTGAAATTATTCCACTGAAAAAATTTACTTTCTGATTAAGGCTTGTTCACTTTTTTTGAGAACACAAATATATAATTAATGGTGCTGGGGTGATCAGCTTTATCACCGTACTAGAAAAAAGGATAATGTGTTCTCCCGGAATAACAAGAAACAATGCTCTACAACAAAGCACTTCTAAAACTTAAATTACAAATTGTACATGGTGAGGAAAGAAAAATAAGGGAAGGAAGAACATCAAAGACTAAATACAATTAATTTTTTCTGAAACTATAAACATGTATTTTGTTTTAAAGAACAGCAAAATACCAGATGGGATAGCTAAAATTTACATATATATATATGTATATATATATATATATACACACACACACAAACATTTCATACACACACACAAATAAAACACATTCAGAAGAATAATCAAGATTTATACCCCACTCCAAAAATTCTCAAAAATAAAGATTAAATGTCACTATTTTGCTGAATAATAGATATGCAAGTAAGTGAATCAACTGCAAATCATAGATTCAATTAATAATGCTGTTTGCATTTAAAAAAATTTTTTTAATGCTTTTTGAGACAGAGACAGAGCATCAGTAGGGGAGGGGCAGACAGAGAGGGAGACACAGAATTCAAAGCAGTCTCCAGGCTCTGAGCTCTCAGCACAGAAATTGACGTGGGGCTTGAATCCACAAACCGTAAGATCATGACCTGAGCTGAAGTCAGACGCTTAACTGACTGAGCCACCCAGGTGCCCCTCACTGTTTGCATCTTAAATTAAACCATTTGATTTTACTCGTAACTACTGTACTTACCTCTGCACCCCAAGGAAGCCCAGAAGAGCAATATCTGGCTGTTTATTTAGTCGTAGTACACATTCCCAGTAAATGTCTTCCTCACGATCATTATCCAGGGCATAGAGCATAAACAGTGGTGGGTAGAGCCGAGGTAGTAGTACAGGAAGCAGTAACCCAGAACTTGTCACCACGTAACTACAAAATATTGGAGAAGGAGAAGCATTCATATCAAAATTGAATACAGAATCAAAGAGTTTCAGTTTCAAGCTGAAAGGAAGATGGGACATTTTGAATAAAGAAACAGTTCTAACATTTTTCTGCGTTTTTATCTGGAGCTAACATGAAGAACTTACCTATGGCCCCAGAGTTATATCTTGGACCAACTGTGAATTCTTTTCATACCTCAAAATCTAACTGAAAACCTAGTTGGTTTCCATTTTGAAAATGATTCTCTGTGGTTATTCTAGATGAGCATGATGTTACTTTGCTCAGCAGGCTCAGAGCCCAGTAACTCATGTGTGCACTTCTTTGGGGTTTGACTAATACAACTTAAGATCTGAAAGGGACCTCAGAGATTACCTAGTCCAGTCACATTATTTTAAAAATAAGGAAACTGAGATCTAGAGAAAACTCTTCCTTGGGATTCTTTGGATAGGATCACCCACCCTCTTTCTTCACTATCTCTACCCAACTCCATTTACCCAGGCTCTGGAGATTCGGATCTGGAATCTGATTTCCCAGTGCAAAAGGATTTCCTTTCGGTTGGCAGAGGAGCAGAGAGAGGAATTGTGCTGCCCTCTTCAGGAAGCTCAGGAAATAAGAATCTAAGGAATAACAAAACACAATTAGACAATTATACCTCTAGAATGTCTAAAAAGAGTAAAAATGCATTTCTATTATTTCATCTATTTAAAGACCTATGAAATCAAAATTTATATCAAGTAAATATTTTAGTTTCCTGAGATTCTTAACTGATGCTTCTTATAGGATAAAATTAAGGCTGTAGCTAATGAATAATACCACTAAAAAATCTTCATGTGCTGTGTTTTTTGGTTTTGGTTCTGAAGTAGGCTTTATGCCCAGCACAGAGCCCAATGAAAGCCTTGAACTCATGACCCTGATATCAAGACCTGAGCTGAGATCAGCTTACCTGAGCCACCCACGCACCCCATTTCTGTCTAGTTATTAAAAAGTGAGAAATTCTGTTTTTCTAACTGACAAATCTCATTTGAGGTCAATTCATATTAAATCTTTAAGCAGAAACTATTATTCTCAGGGTATAAACAAATATTAGCTGAAAATGACTTAAATATTCAACATTAAGAAAAAATGAAAATCAATATAAAAATTTTTAATGTTTTAAAATTCAAGTTGCTAAAAAATTTTTGCACATGATCAAGCTGCTAAGAGGACTTTTTTTCCTAGGTTTTGAATTTGCCCTAGATTTTATCTCTGAACTCTTATATGCAAATGATGAGCTCTACTATAAACAACTTTATTGTCCTCTTTACTTTCAGACCTAAACCTTGAGTCTTCAAAGGGAGTTTCCAATCTTCTATTTTTGTAGACTTATACCTTGCCCCTGCCTCTGCCCCTTATTTTATATTTGGGAAAACTAAAAAAGGTCAAAAACTTATCTTCATCATACCCATCTAACTAATGTCAGAGCTGAAACACTCCCAGCCACTGGTCTTTTTAGTGGATTACGCTGCCCCCTCTAATCTGAGACATTTCCAAATGCATCTATCAGTTTCGAAGCTAATAATAGAAGAAAGTTTTCTGAGACAAATTTATAAATTTTCATATAATTATCTCAATATAGTAATTACTTATTGGCTTAAACCCGATAAAGGATCTTGAATTTCACATATTCTAAATTTCCTACGTGAAACTCTTTCCAAAGATGCTCTATTTGCTTCCTTTCTCCCTTTTCAAAGTCTCTGCTCAGGTGTTACCTTATTAGGCCTCCTGGAACCTCTGTTTAAAATAGCAGCCTCTTACCTCCAGCTCCATCTTTTGTCACATTTACCAACACCTGACATACCATATGTTTCCATATGTTCCACTAGAATGGAAGCCTATGAGAATATAGACATTTCCCTGGTGATTAGTGATGTCAAGCATTCTTTCAAGTGTCTGTTGGTCGTCTGTATGTCTTCTTTGGGAAACTGTCTGTTCAGATCCTCTGTCCATTTTTAATCAGATTGTGTTTTTTTTTTAATAAAAGTGTTGCATATGTAAGTTCTTTATATATTTTGGAAATTAACCTCTTATCAGATATATCATTTGCCAATATCTTCTCCCACTCAGTAGGTTACCTTTTCATTTTGTTGATGGTTTCCTTTGCTGTGTTTATTGTATAAACATAAAGTAAAAACATGAAACATGTTTTCATTTTCATTACTTAATCTATTTAAGGATCTGTGGCACAAAACCATTTTCTTGATGAATAATTTCTGTGATAAAGAGGAAACTTAATGATTCTTCACAAAGTTGTTGTAATCTCTAGATTCAGGATGAAGACATCCAAGCATTAGCATTAACCACTATTCCACAGTTTGCAGACTTCAATGAGAAAGATCTCTTACCTCACCAGCTGGAAAATTCGCTTAAGGTAGGACTTAATCTCCTTCACAGCCTCCTGCAATAACCGGCGATTGGCTCCCACACCCACATATGTCATTCTATAAACTGCAACCAGTGTCTCCACAAGCCTGCCCAGGGGGTGCAGAGGAGTGTCACAGGCCTGAACAGGAACGGGATCAATGAAGTCAATGACTAACAACAGAAACAGTCAACCAATAAATAATAAAACAATTTCATAAATGATAGACAATTTTCAAACTGGCAAGGACTAAACTTTTGGACGAGAAAAATTCAAATACTTTAACTTTTCTAAAAGAGTTGAGTCTACATATAGAGTAGGAATTCCTAATCTTAATCAAAGAATGCCTTTAACATCTTGGGAAAATAGCTTTGGATATACTGATAAATATAATTAAACTATAAACTTCACAAAAACAGATGTTACCTTTAAGAAAACTAAACGGCAGTTGATTATGCCTGAAAATACTCTTCAGTTCCCTTGATTTCTCTTAATACTCCTTCCTGCAACCCCATATTGATGCATGTCATACTTTAAATTGTAGCTAATCTTACAGGACTTGAGAAGGAAGCAAAGAGCATAACCATGGGGTGAGGGCAGCATGCTTTATTTATACAATCTCTAGTTTGTTACCAACAAAAATCAATTTTAAACTTTGACCCTTGTTCTCAAGAACCCTCTTAAGCACTTTACAAAACTTAAAAAGTTCTATCATCATGATACAGCAATCTTCATGTGAAAATGTGCTTTTAGTAGTTAGAGAATTAAAAAAGAAATACTTAGAAAGCAAAAATAGGATTAGGGCACCAATAACCTGTGAGCAGATTTGAATGATATACTGTGGTAGTTGTGTCATTAATTCATAAGACCGGTGTAATTTTGACTCTACCTTTATTAAATATTTCTTGATGTCATCATATTTCTCCACAGAGAAGGCACCAACATGCTGAGGAATGAATTCCAAACTCTCTAGTGTTTGAGTCTGTGAACGACTTAATGTCTCTGGACTGTAAAAAGACAACAGAAAGCCCATTATGTATTTCATATCATGAAAGCAAGAGGGGCGCCTGGCTGTCTCTGTCAGAAGAGCATTATGACTCTTGATCTCAGGGTCCTAAGTTTGAGCCCCATGTTGGGTGTAGAAATTAAGTAAGGAAAGGAAGGAAGGAAGGAAGGAACAGAGACAAAAGAAAGAAAAAAGAAAGAAAAGAAAAAAGAAAAGAGAGAGAGGAAGGAAGGAAGAACAAATGAACAAACAAAAGCAAACTGTAATGTGCACATGAAACACTATCACCAAGTAAGGACAAAATGGAGTACCCAGTACAGTGCCTGGCCCAAAGAGCTCATAATAGGTAACTGACCTGCTATTAGATTTTTTTTAAGTCATTCCAGTGTCATTTAATGTTACTTCATACCAACTACAATTAATTAATGAAGATTTTGCTTTAGAATCAACCATGGTGTTAGGTGATACTATGTTAGCTTGAAGAGAAAACTGGTAACAGACTTGTTAATGACAAGAGAAAAATGGAAAATAAGAGAGGAAGGGGTGAGGAAAAAGGAAAACAAATGAAATGGCAGCAGAAAAAGGAAAATGAGCTCAAGTAAGGAGATCATGAGGATGCTACAACAGGTGGTGAGGTAAGTACATAATGGGTAAAGGGAAGCTTTGAGCGAAGAGGCTATGATAAAACACATACTTAATAACCAACAGACATTTTTGGTAATGGTATTCTATTATCAGATTACAACTGATCAGAAATGATGTACATTATTATACTATTTTAGATAAATAAGACCTCTGTGATAGCAACATGTTTTATTATATAAAAGTTCATTCACTCTCATTCCCTGGAAACACCCAACAACAGTTAACCAAGGTTAACTACAGGACCAAAGTCTCAATGTTTAAACTGACAGGCTCTATCAGTGAAGGCTGACCCTCTGCATCACACACAAGGGAAAGTCCACAGGTTTCATCAATCCTAGGAGTTTCCATTTCTTCTACTAATAGAAAGAATACAAGGCAAAAATCGTAAACTTCATGAATAAAACACTATATTCAGTTCCCACTTATACCAAATATAGGAGGGGAAAGAACCCAAACTTCTTTCAATACAAAGGGATTAGTAAATTCTTTGGGTCCAAATTCCAAGCATTGCTTGTGGGAGTTACTGGCCAAGTTAAAGAATAAGGAAATATGTACAAAAGCAGATGGAGGGGGGAAAAAAGTTAGGAGAAAAGGAGAACAGAGAGAAAATAAGAAAAAGAAAAAAGAGAAATGAAGAGGTACATCTATAATTTTTCTTTCAGTACTTCAAAATTGTGCCACTTGTTTTTGGTCTCCAGAAGATACTGATGACAAATATGCAAGCATTTAAATGGCGGTTTCCCCCCTGTGTAATGCCCTTTTTTTCTCTAGTTGCTTTCATGCAACTAGATTTTGTTTTTCAATTTGACTGACATGTCTGTTCACAGATATCTTTTTTTCAGCACACAGGTTGCTCAACTTCGTGAATCTGCACATTTGTCTTTCACCAAATTTGGGATGGATTCAACCATTATTTCTTCAAATATCTTTTCATCCTCATGATTTTTCTCCTCTCCTTCTGGGATTCCAAGGACACAAGTACTAGACTCCTTAGAGCTCTGTTTATTTTCTTTTTCCATGTATTTTCTCTCTGTTGTTCAGTTTGGATAGTTTCTATTAATCTGTTCTCAAGTTCAGTGACTCTTCTGCTGTCACCTCTATTCTGCTAGTAAGTTCTCCTAGTGATTTTACTTTGGTTATTATATTTCTTAATTCAAAATTTTGATTTGGTTCTTCTTTATATCTATTTTTTTGCTAATACTTTCAATTTTAGTATTTGCTTCCAGGATGTTTGTGATTGCTCATCTGAGCATTTTTATAATACCTGCTTTAAGTTGTCATAATACTAAAATCTACGTTGCAGAGTCACTGGTGTCTATCATCTTTCCCAAAATAAGTTGGTGGTTCTTTGATTGCCAAGTAATTTTGGTTTATATTCTGGACATTTTTGAGTATTATGTTATGACACTTTGGGTCTTGTTTCTATCCTATGAAAAACGTTGACAGGCACAACAGAGTACACATGGAAGGCTTGAAACTATTATCTTTAGAAGGATCTGTTTCCTAAATTTCCCTATATGGACATGAATTGTTCCCTACCTGATAAGAGTATTTTGCTGTCCATAGACTATGCTAACAATGTGATTTATGGTGACTATCTGCTTTCCTTCTGGGACTGTGGAATTTTGGTAGTTGCTAAGCATAGAGTGCCTATGTGACCAGGCCCCCCCATTAAACCTTAGGCACTGAGTCTCTAATGGTTCCTAGGCGGAAAGACTGTAAATGGTGGCTGCATTTTACTGCTGGAAGGATGGTGTGCTCTGCGTGACCCCTCACAGAAGGGTGAGAGCATGGGTAGCTTGCACATGGATTCCTCCAGACTCTGCCTGTGTCTTCTTCTCTTATGATCTGGCCATAGCTCCTTACTGTGTTGCTGTAGTAACTCTTACCTGCATGACTTTATGATGAGTCTTATGAGTCCCTCTAGTCAATCACTGAACATGTAGGTGATCTTGGGAACCTCTGAAACAGCTAATATTTTTGATTCAGTCTTCTGTGGGCAGTGGTGCCAATGTCAGTTCACTTCTCAAAGCCTTTGCAGTTCTATTTAGGTATGTCTGTGAGCACATCACTCAGTGGTCACTCTGGGACATGGCTGAAAGTCTACCTATTAGCTCAGTTCTCAAAGTGTCTGGTCTGCTAATTAGGATCAAATCCACATATTTGCAGGTCTGGGGTGAGCCCAGGAGTTCATAAACAACTTTACAGGGTTGTTTTGTAGAGCTCTTCTCTCTCCATTACCTCCCCAGCATTTTCTGGGTCCCCTGTTAGATCCTCAGGTCAGAAACTGCTCCCTTCTGTCAACATGCCACTTCTAGGATGGGGTGGGAGGATAGAGAGAGAGGCCAGAAAAGCAATGGAATTCAGCCATGACTACTGCACCTGAGGATCCACCAGTGGAGGAAGAGGTTTCCAGTCCTCCAAGAGTTTTCCCTGTTCCTGGCTGCTCTAGCAAATCCCACTGCCACCCCTGTCCCAGAAGAACATGGAGGCTGAAGCATGAGAAAATGAAGAAAAAAAGAGAGAAAGAAAACCCATATGTATCTCCTCCACTCTATCTGAGCTTTAGGAGTCTCTTTGTTGCATCTTGAGCCAAAAGCAAAGGGTTTTTCCTCAAGTTATGTCTAAATCATAGTACTTACTTGAAGCTTTCAGGTTAATGGAATTCAGGGTGAGGGATACTGAAGTTAAAAAACTCAAAACTAAAAAAAAAGACAAAACAACTCACTTGGTACTTTGATTTCAGGTATTCCTCCTCAATATACTAGCTGATATTTACCTTGTAGAACAGCTGTTCATATATTGCCTGGGTATTATAGCTGAGTTCAGTAGAAGATAAAGATAGGTGTGTTTTATCTAAATTACCCAGAACAGAAATACATCATTGAAACTTAAATTATATTTTTAAGTTAAATGTGGCAAGCCTTGACTACTTGTTAAGTTTCAACTTCCTACCATACTATGCTGGGCAAAGCATTCACTCACCTGTCTCTGTGTTGGCGCCGATTGGTAGTCAGGGCCACAGCAATATTGTCCCATGCTTTCCAAACTTCCCCTTGGCCTGGGTTATCACAGCCCAGTTGACGCCAACATTCATCAAAGACTGCTTTCCATTTCTCATCAGCTGACACTGCCAGGTTTCCTAGCTTCCTGCTAATAAAGTCACATCAAGCTTTTATTAATCTCTTGTGCAAAAATCCTAAAGAACAGAAACTTTCTGATATACAACTGGGAATGCTTCTGTAACACAACTGCCCACACTGATGGTGGTTCTATTTCATAAACACTGAAAATTTTAAAGAAATGGTTTTTAGCTACTTAATGTTTATCAGATACTAAAGTGTATAAATGGTTAAGTATGAAGCACATCAGAATTGACTCCTTTGTTTCTACATTTCCCCATAATCAATTTTGTAAAACTGATTCCTGTTAAAACAAGGACTTCCTGTGCTTTGCACATCTCATAATGAGAACTGTGAAATGCATTACATACTGAATTCTAAAAATACTGAGTAACAGAAAACATATCAAGGTTCCATCAGAACAAAGAATCTGAGAATCTACCATAATACAAACACAAAGCTAATGCTGGAATCAAAAAAGGAAAATAGATATATGCCAAAAACCTGAAGAACATAACACACTTAGAGATAAAGATTTTGTTTTTTTTCCCTACATATGCAGAATATACTATTCCACTTGGTACATATATAGGCTTAGCTTTTACTTTTTAGAATCAAGTTGTATAGGGATTCCACTTAACAATGTTCTCTTCCAATTAATTTGGATACTTTTATCACTAACAGTAAAACCACTCCCATACACAGAACTTTTATTTTAAATACCCATGACTATAATCTAAGCCAAGACTAAAGATTCAGCTATCTGTAACAGTGGCAGTTGGCAATATAAGGAGGTTACATTTTGTTAAAAAATGACTTTAAAAATTTGTTCTGCATTTAAAATATTAAGCAGCTTTGATATAATCAAGACAACTCAAAACATTTAATAATTAATCCACAATTAACACTACTCACAAAACTTTGGGTCTGTCTTTATCACTCTCATACAGACTAGGCTTGAAGTAAGTTCCGGTGATTTTTATCCCAGATCCCCATTCTCCACTAAAATAACCTTCAATGTAATCTCCATTTGGCATAGTCAGCGTTCCCTAGGTAAAGTAAAAGAAAATGTTGAATTAGAAGCAGTATTTCCAGTTTAAAAAATCAAGAGAAAAAAAAGCACCAACTGGTTAACATGTTCCATTATTTTTTATTTTTTTAGAGAAAGAAAAAGAGAGCATGCATGTGCAAGAAGGGAAGGGACAGAAGAAGAAGGAGAGAATCTTAAGGAGGCTCCATGCCCAGTGCAGAGCCTGGTGTGGGGCTGGATCTCACAACTGTGAAATCATCATCTGAGCATAAATCATGAGTTGGATGCTTAACCAACTGGGCCACCCAGGTGCCCCTAATACATTTTCCTTTTTTAACTCATTAGCAGTCCCCAGTTCTCTAGCAGGGCGGGGGGTGGGGGGGGTGGTAAGTATACGTACTATGCATCTCTAAAAAGACTGTATGAAAATAATCCATGGGTAAAAGAAAAAAAAAATCACTGAATAATTGGTAAAATATTTTGAGCTGAATGAAATGAACAAACAACTTATCCAAATTTATCCAATCTAGTGCCCAGAGGCAAATTATAGCTATAAATGCCTGTATTAGAAAATAAGAAAGATCTGAAATCAGTAATCTAAAAGTCTACCTTATAAAATTAGAAGAGCAAACAGATCCAAAACAAGGAGGTAACAAACACTAGAGCAGAAATCAATGAGATTTTTTTTTAAAGAGAAAAATTAATGAAACCAAAATTTGCTTCTTTGAAAAGATACACAAAATTGGCACTTAACTGGATTAATCAAGGAAAAAAAAGACATAAAATTACAAAGTCAATGAAACAGATACTACAGCAATCTTACAGAAATTAAAAAAGATTAAGAAAAAACTAAGACAACAATTTTATGCCAACAAATCTGAGAACTTCAATACAACAGAAAAGTTCATAGAAAGAACCAAATTGCCAAAACTGATTCTAAAAGAAATGGAAAATCTGAATAGACCAATTTAAAGAAAACTGAATTAGAAACTAAAAGTATTATCATAAAATAATGCTTAGGCCCAGATGATTTCACCAGTGAAGTCTCCAAAACATTCAAAGAAGAAATAATACCAAGATTTCACAAACTCTTTCAGAAAACAAAGGAGAAGGGAACCCTTCCCAACTCATTCTATGGGGCTAATTTTATACCAAAGACAAAGACATCATGAGAAAAGAAAACTATAGACCCTTATCTCTCATAAATACAGAGGCAAAAATCTTCAACAAAATATTAGCATTAAATCACACAAATTATAAAAGTATTATATACCATGACCAACTATGATTTATCCCAGAAAAGCAACCAATACACTATATTAAAAAAGGACAAACATCACACAATCACCTCAACACACAGAAAATGTTCTTTGACAAAATCCAAGATGTATTCATGACAAAAACTCTCAACAAACTAAGAACAGAACTATCTCAATCTGATTAATCTATGAAAAACCTTTAACATCATACTTAATGGTGAAAGATTCAGTGTTTTTCCTGTAATTTTTTTTAATGTTTATTTATGTGTGTGTGTGTGTGTGTGTGTGTGAGAGAGAGAGAGAGAGAGAGAGAGAGAGAGAGGGTGCGCGCGCAGGGGAGGGGCAGAGAGAAAGGGAGACCAGAATCCAAAGCAGGCTCTAGGCTCTGAGCTGTCAGCACAGAGCCCGATGTGGGGCTCGAACCCACGAACCGTAAGATCATGATCTGAGGCAAAGTCAGACCCTTAACTGACTGAGCCATCTAGGCACCCCATGATTTTCCTCTAAAATAGGGATTAAGGCAAGGATATCCACTCTAACCACTTCTATTCAACATTCTACTGGAGAATCTAGCCAGTGCCATCAGACAATAAAAAAAAAAAAAAGAAAAGCCTTCCAGATTGCAAAGGAAAAAGTAAAACTGCCTTGATTTGAAATCAACATGATCCTGTATGCAAGAATTCCTAGGAAATACACACAAATACACACACACACACACACACACACACACACACACAACCACACCACACCAAACCTGTAGCAGAATAAACAAGTTCAGCAAGGTTTCAGGATACAAGAAAATACATAAATCAATTATATTTTTATATGATAGCAATATAAAATCAAAAAGTAAAATAAAAAAAAATTCTCTTTACAACAGCCTTAACAAGGATACTTAGGAATAAAGTTAACCAAACTTATGCAAGAGATACACGTTAAAAACTACAACACATAGCTGATAGAAATTAAAGATGATCTAAATAGAGAGACATTTCATGTTTATGGATTGGAAGATTCAGTATTATTAAAACGGCAATTCTTCCCAAAATGATCTATAGATTCAACACAATTGCTGTCAAAATCTCAGGCTTTATAGCAGATATTAACAAACCAGTCTTAAAATCTATATGAAAAGGCTAAAGATCCAGAACAGCCAAAACATTTTAAAAAATAATTCTTGATTTCACTAGAATTACTGGAAATCTATAGTAATCAAGACAGTGTGGTACTGGCGTAAAGAGAGACATGTTTTGGAATACAAGAGTCCAAAAAGAAACACATTTTATGGTGAATTAATTTCAAAAAGGTGTCAAAAAAATTCAGTGGGAAAAGTTGCTGAGGCAATTGGATACCCACATGCAAAAAGATCGTTAGACTTTTAACCCACACCATACACAAAAGTACCTCAAAATGAATCATAGACCTGAATGTAAGAGCTAAAACTATAAAACTTTTAGAAGAAAACACAGAGGAAAGTTGTTTTTTTTTCTATTTGAGAGAGAAAGAAAAAGCATGCAAGTGGGGCAAAGGAGCAGAGGGAAAGAGAGAACCTCAAGCAGGCTCCACACTCAGTGCAGAGCCCAATGTGGGGTTTGATCCTATGACCCTGGGATCATGACCTGAGCTGAAACCAAGAGTTGTACATTCAACCAACTGAGCCATCTAGGTGCCCCCAGAAGAAAATCTTAATACCTTGAGTTAAGGAAAGATTTCTTTATATATGCCATCAAAAGCCTGACTCATAAAAATGTTTTTGATATTATGGACTTCATTAAAAAGTTTTGTGCTTCAAAAGTCACTAAAAAGAAAATATAAAGATGGGTGCCTGGGTGACTCAGCTGGTTGAGCGTCCGACTTTGGCTCAGGTCATGATCTCACAGTTCGTGGGTTCCAGCCCTGCATCAAGCTCTGTGATGACAGCTCAGAGCCTGGAGCCTGCTTCGACTTCTGTGTCTCCCTCTCTCTCTCTCTCTGCCTGTCCCCTGCTCATGTTGTCTCTATGTCTCAAAAATAATAAATAAGCATTAAGAAAAATAAATGAAATGGTTCAACATTTTAAAAAAAGAAAGAAAATAAAAAGACAAGCCACGACTGTAAGAAAATATTTGTGAATCCTATATCTGATATTAGAACTCATATCCAGAACATATAAAGAACCCTTACAATTCAATAAGACTATAAGCAAACAAATTGTCAAAATATCAAAATAACTGAATAGGCATTTCACAAAAAGATAGAGGAATCACTAATAAAAACATGAAAATATGCTCTACATCACCAGTCATTAGGAAAATGTAAATTAAATCCATGAAATATCATTTCACACCCAGTAGGATGGCAAAAAGAAAAAAACAAAAAATAAAAATACTGGAAAATATGGAGAGAAATTAGAATCATCATACATTAGTGATGAGAATGTAAAATGATGCAGCCACTCTGGCAAACAGTTGGCAATATCTTGATATGTTAAATGTCAATTTCCCATACAACCCAGCAATTACTCTCCTAAACACTTGCCCAAGATATGAAAACATATGTTCACATAAGAAACTGTATTCAAATGTTTATAGAAAGATTATTCATAATAGTCTGAAGTGAGAACTAATCCAATGCCCATCAATGATGAAGCGATAAACAAAATGTGGTTTTAGAATACTATTTAGCAATAAAAGGCAATGAAGTACTATACAGGTCACACTATGGGAAAACCTCGAAAACATTATTCTAAGTCTAGGAAGCCACACAGAAAAGCCCTCATATTGTATGAATCCATTTATAAGAAAGGACCTGAGGGATGTCTGGCTGGCTAAGTCAGAGTGTACAACTCCTGATCTCAGGGTTGTGGGTTCAAGCCCCATGTTGGGTGTAGAGATTACTGGGGGGGGGGGGGGAAATCTTAAAAAAAAAAAAAAAAGGCAAAGCAAAGCAAAAAAAAAAAACTGAAAAGGCAAATCTACAGAGTTATAGAGTCCACTAAAAGGAGGTTGTCTAGGACTGGTGACAGAAACGGTGAATGACTGCAAATGAGCAGGCAATGGTGACAGAAATCTTTTTTGGATGACGTGAAAGGATCTAAAATTGGATTGTGGTGATGGCTATCCAACTCTGTATATTTACTAAAAATCATTGAAATGTACTCTTAAAACAGGTGAATTTTATGACAAGGTAGCTCTTTTTTGTTTAAGGTCAAGAAAAAATAAGTATAAGATTGTATTAGAGGAAGAAGAAAGTTAGTTTCCAACCTTTCCATTAAGAGTCCAGTCATCTGAAAATTCTCCCTCGTATATAGTATCATCTTCGGAAAGTAAAACCCCATTTCCCTATGGGGAGAAACAAAACAAAAATCACAACAGATAAAATGCAAAGTAACTTAAGGAATACATGCAGCCGTATCCCCCAAAGCCTTATATGATTTTAAAAGATAAGAAAAATAGTACTAAGAAGGTAGAACGTTAATAAAAATGATTTAAAAGGACACAGAATTTTTAAAAAGTCAATAGTAAGTATATGCAAAATATTTTACTCACCATCATTTTATTAAGGTGAAAGTTGCCTTCATAGTATAATCCAAACTGGGTAACTACCACACCATTCCCTTGACATACGTCATCTTGCCACATTCCCATATACTTTTCCCCCCTGTACAGAAATAGAAAAGAAATGAAAATGAAAAACTGATGGTAAGGATGAAATGGAAAAACAATTATAACATGGGAGTTGCTAGGAAAAAAAAAAAAGAAATGAGGTTTATCATATAAAAACTCTCATTCTGAGGCACCTGGGTGGCTCAGTCAGTTGAACATCCGACTCTTGATTTCAGCTTAGGTCATGATCCTAAGGTCATGAAATCGAGCCCCATGTTGGGCTCCACGCTGAGCATAGAGCCTGCTTAAGATTTGTATTCATATTCCCTCTCCCTCTCCCTCTCCCTCTCCCTCTCTCTCTCTCTCACTCTCTCTCTCTCCTCCTTCCCTCCCTCCCTTCCTCCCTCTCCCCATCCCTCTCCCCTGAGCAATCTCTCCCCCAAAAAAAAAAAAAAAAAGGAAGTCTCATTCTTCACATACTCAAACTCAGAGAAATCTTACTAATCTCCACTACAAAAGCAAAGTATAAACTGATTGTTAAATAATCATGGAGTTTAGTAATAACATCTAAATTTTAAAATCCCACATTATGAAAATGACATGAAGGGGGAAAAACGTATCTATTAAGTCCAAATGCAAATCAGACTAAATCAAATATGGAGGCAAAAGAACTACATTCATCCTCAAGGTATAGTTAACTGAATTTAAGCTTGATTCCTAGGTTATTGGCATAACAAGTCCCTGACCTAACAGACCTAAGCAAAAAGATGTTTAGATACCATTCTACGACCCAAAAAGGGAATTTCCACTCGTTCCCTCTGACCTTTTACTCCTATTATGTCTGTTTTAAAGGTTTTTCTTTTTATAACAAAGATTTGGTAACTTCTAAGACACTAAAAGCTTCGTATGTGCGGAGCTTTAAGGAAAATGGTACCAATGTTAATTTTGAATGATCTTGATCTTGTAAAGAAGTAATCCACCATTTGGTTCATAAGCAAATGGATAAAATAATGCCTGCCAACTGTGTCTTATTAAAAATTTTCTCAATACTGTCCAATTAAGATGCTCAGCCTTCATAAAAACATCGCTATTGGGGCCCATGAGTGGCTCAGTCAGTTAAGTGTCATGATCTCACTGTTCATCGAGCCTATTGTCAGGCTCTGCTCTGACAGTAAGGAGCCTGTTTGGGATTCTCCCTCTCTCTCTCTGCTCCTCCCCAACTCATGCAAGTTCTCTCTCAAAAGAAATAAATAAACATTTAAAAACGTCGCTGTTACTGGAGAAATACAGGAACCTTATCCTCTCATACTAACTTTGAGATTAGAAGGAGAATACTATACCTAGTGATATCATCAAAGACACCATATCCTGCTTTCTTATCCATTACCCATTGGCCAATGAACATACTGGGAGAAGAGGAAGTCAATTTTCCACTCCGTAGGAGACCATGACCATGACGCATGTTATCTTGAAAACAGCCTTCAAACACTTCACCAGAGGCATAACTGTGGTTACAAAAAATGGATAAAGACCAAAAACACATTGAATTCTGAGGCTCATTTTTACAAAGTTCAGGAAATTCAAAAGTATACTCCTGTCCCACTGATATCTCTATTTATTTGTATGATGATTTTTCACCATTTTTTTTTTTTTCATTTTTGAATGACTAAGGCTAAGAAATTAAAGATATCCTGGATGGTATTCTGTGTTAACATGGGGAAAAATGTGTATTAATCTCTTATGAGAAAATGAAATAATGAGTACTCTCTGAAAGGATCATATATTTTATCCATATTAGAGTTCTTTAATAAATATAAATTTATAGGAAAGACATCTAGGAGATCCTATGAGAAAGTTATGACTTCTAAGGTTTGTACTATTTTGTTGAAAATTAAATAATAAATAACCTAATATTTTCACCTTGTGATAGATAAGAAGTTACCTTTATAAGAAGACTTTTGAGGCAGTTTCAGTCAAAAAAGAGTAAATAAAATTTACTCCTTGGAAATTTTGGCTACACATACATTTAAGTTTACATGATTCTTTGAAAAAGCAACACCAGTCTAACAACCTTTCCAATGTTATTACCTATAGACTCCTTGACCACACATTTTTCCTTCTTTCCAATGGCCCACATAATGGTCTTCTTTGTTCAGTGCTTTGTTTGGGATTCTATATTCTCCATATCTGCCAAGGAGAATAAAAAACATCAGAAGATGCATTTAGGACACATTCGCCTTTTCTAGGTATGCACTTGTAAACATTTTAACAAGGAGAACAGAAAAAGGAATTACCTGTGGGGGAAAGGGGTAAATGGGGTTTTGGTTTAAACTGTATTTATTATCTAAGCTATCTAGCAAGTCTTAGAGGAGCAGGGCATCAATCCCACTACACAGAGAGATCAAGTATTTTACCCCAAGTCCAGTGAAAAACAGAAAACCTGTGTCCTAAGCCTCTGCCACTAATTAGCAACATCACCTTGGTTAAGTCCAGGTACCCAGCAACCTCACCTGTGTAAGCGGGGGTAGGGGTGGTAAATGAGATCATCTAAAGTCTCACATTCTAAAATTCCATTAAAAGGAATTAAAAGACATCATAAAAATTTATATCATCATATACACAAAAATCGTCTACCCAATTTATATAATAACCTTTTTTATATAGTAAAATAAATTACTTCTCTAACATGATACAAAATACTTCACTGCTGTAAGTTTATCATGCAATTATTTTTAGTGTTAGAAAACACAACAAGCTGATACAAAAATAATGTCATTTGAGTACCATTAGTATATCATCTAGAAGATTTCTCCTTTAGCACATCACAGAAATTAAAGATGATTTAAAACTACTGAAAGGAAAATTTTTCTATATCCTTTGTGTAAGGGGGGCACTATTATCTCAACAGTTCACCATCAATATTACCCCAGGTACTCAGTCTTCACCACTGAGAAATGGACAGAAAATAGTCCCATTTTAACATACAGAAAGAAAGGCTGTGTCACTTGAGGTCACAAGGCTATCAAGGTAAATGATTCACTCCAGCTAAACCAAGGCTGCATCCTAGATTCCCAGCCCTCTTCATGATCACACATCTGCATCATAAGCCCTAGCACACTGCATGCATTTCTAAAAAACAAAACAAAAATCTATTTGTTTTGAAAATAGTTCCCAATACATAATGATGTCATCAGTGGATGAAACCGAATTTACTCTTATGTTTTACACCGTCTTCTTACCCATCTTCCAAGCCATTCCTGAACATGCCAGAATACATCTTTCCATCTGGCCACTTCAAAACCCCTCTGAAATGCATAAGCAAAAAATAATACATATCAATTAATGTTTCAGATAACCAATACTTTTTCAATCTTGAATCATACTATCATCTTCACCCCACTCATAAATCTTGAACATTTTCACCTGCCATGGGGCTTCCCTGAAAGCCAGCGTCCATCATAGGTTGCATCCTTTAGGCGAGGATCCTTATAGAAAGTATATTTGGCACTGCGTGAAATAGGTGGTTCCTGCCTCTGAATACTACTGCCACTTCCATAAGGTGGAAGGTCAGATGTCCCCCTCAAAGCCTGATCCACAGCTTGGCTTATAGCCCGTAGCCACTTAGTCTAGGAACAAAAAGTAAATGTGAATAACCTTAAAGCAACAACTCATCACGCACTGCCTTAAACCCTGATAGCTTTCCTTGCTGTGTCCTAATGATAAATAACTTTTTGCTCCTAGTAATTCTTAGCTCCTAAATAATTTTTCTGTCTCCTAATGCTTTTCTTAATGAGTAATGCTGACTGGCTCTTGGAATTTACTGCTGTATGTTTAAAAGTAAGTCACATTAAAAAAAAAAAAATCTATAGTCCTGGTTTAATGAAGACTTACCAGACATAATTACGGATCATTAGCCAAGCAAGAACAATTTTTATCTTTTCTTTCCTAGCATAAGATACAGAAGTAGTCAGGCCAAAGATAAAAACAAAGTATCATAATGGACTAACCTTTTCCTGGGGTGTTGATGAAATGAGAGTGAACTGCTCCTCAGGTGTAGTTATCTTTAAGCCATTCCTAAAATGTTCACAAGGATAAACACCAGGAGGTATGACAACCTGTCATTATAATATCACTCCTCAAATATGAAAAGCAACTTGTTTATTTTGAGAGGAGAGTCAATTAAATGTAAATGCAGTCATGAACCTAGGTTTGGTTCTTACAGGACACAGAGTTACTTTGCTCCAGGTATTATCATGATCAGCCATGATCTTCACAGGCCGTTTAACTATCTACATGCTGGGAAGGTGAGCCTCGTTTCACAGAATGGGGAGGCCTCCTGAGCTTTTTATCATGTCTAAGGAAATAACCTTGACAGCAAAGGGAGAGAATTAGGGTGAGGGTCGGGGAAGGGGGACACACTTACACACCACCAGCTTCTTCAGAAAGTGGCTCTGCCCATAATGTGGCCAAAGGGAAAACATGATGTGTGGAGAACTGAAAGAAACAACATGGAGTCACAGCTGAGAAAACCCATATAGGCTCATATGGGGGGGGTGGGCTGGGTGTGTAGGTGTCTCTGCTACATAACCCTTTTCAAATGGTTAAGTCCACATGGGTGCACCATCTCAGCCACATGATCCCCATAACATAGCTAATGCCAGTGGGTCCTGCCATCTCTGCCACAGGACTCCACTTGGTTGATACTCATTTTCAAGCTGGAAAACTAAAAGAGCTCTCTGAAATTTGGTCCATACCACAAATGCAAGCTAAACATTCTCTTTTATTCAATAATTTCAGCAAAATCACAGTACTTTTAACAGAAACTGATGGTATAATTAATTAATGTAACAGTTAGGAACCCAGCATACCTGAGCATGGACTAGGGCATCATTAAAGAGAATGAACCAATTCACAGAAAACCTCCCAGCATGCTGCAGAGATAGGGCTCGGTTACTGCTCTCACACAGCAGTCGACGCTCTGGCTTCCTCAAGGAATCCTGGAATTGAAGACAAATATATAAACGATCTTCAGAATTATTTTAAAATGCAAGGAAAAAATGAAAAAGACACTAATCACATTTAGGAGAATTTGTTGCTCATAGCTTAGGTTGGTGTTGGACCTGAAGTTAGATAGGATCTGAACACTTAATAAAAGCGCTCAAAGAAGATTAAGAAAAAAACAGGAACAAACAAAAAGTGAGTGTTCAGAGAGGATTCTTAGAAATGAGGGTAGATGTTTACAGCATCTATTGCTGTGGCCCTTAGACCACCCTTAGAAAAAGGCTCATTAAAGCATTATTACCATAAACAAACAAATGAGGAATGGAGAAAATTATGACAGTTGTTATGGATATGCCTGCTGTTTGCTGGGGTAATGCCAATTGGCATGGTTTACCGTCATTTTTCCAGGAAAGGTCTTCCAGAAGCCCAGTGTGTATTCAGCTTCCTTCCTTTTCCTGCCGAGATGGAGAGCAAGAGACTCATAACAAGAACTGGAATCCTGCAGTTTCTGGTATTCTGGAGATGTCTGAAAGCCAATAATTAAGGGAAGGGAAAAAAATATATAAAACAAATGTCCACAATCTGTAGCCTTGGTGTGGTTTTAGATATGTAATATTAAATTTATGGCGGAAATCCAAATCAAGAACAGAAATGGTATAAAAGGGAACTGAGCAGAAAGAAAATTGGTTCCAGAAAATTCTACTACACACAGATACATATGAAACAGTGGAATAACTCAAGGGGAAAGAAACAAACACTGGCAATTATCAGTGAGGAGAGCAGCAGAGTACTCATGATAGGGCAGGAATTCTCAAATGTTTTCGCCTCAGGATCTCTCTATTTTGCTTATGTGGGTTTATCTATTGATATTTACCATTATTAGAAAATAAAGTCGAGAAACAAAAATAACCTTTATTAACTCACTTCAAATACAGTAACAGTTTAAGTGAAAAAGAACTATATTTTCCAAAACAAGAACAAAATGCTTCGTGAGAAAAGTAGCAATTGTTTTACATTTTTTCGAATCTCTTTATTACCTGGCTTAAAAGAGAGCTGGATTTTCATTTCTACTACTAAATTTAATCTGTTGGCTGAAATATATGAAGAAAATCTTCCTTTATAAGGATATGTAACTGGAAAGGGAGGATTATTTTAATAGCCATTTCAATTAATAGTGGATATTCTCCTTTGAAACTAAACCAAAATTTGTTAACTTAAGTGGTTCTTAAAGAGTAGCTGCAATGTGGAACCTGAAACTACATTAATCAAACTTTCTGTACTCTATTCTCTACATAATCAAACTTCCTCTACTCTATTAAATCCACTGATCTGTGTTACACTTTGAATAGACCTTTAACCTATGCATGGTGTTTTAACATGTGGATTAGACTTCCGGAAAATAGTGTTTCACTGAGTTATGCAGACCTTCCCAATGTTGATACGTTTTATTATACAACATCAAAAGTTCCATGTTAATATTATCACCAATCTCATCAGAAAAAGTCTTTAAGTACTGGGAAACTGCCAAACTCAGTGACCCATACATGTTTCCCACATTGTACTTTTTGCTTCACAGTTCAGATTTTATCACTGGCAACAAATACTGTCTATTGTTCTCCTTGAAGGAACAGGTTCATTTACTCATTTTTGAGAAAATATCTACTGAATACCCAGATCTGAATTAACACAGTTATCCATCAATTGTCTTTTCAAGTTTAAAAAAAAAGGCAGCTCTCAACTCAAACAATAGTAATCTTGTGTTTTTTCTGGAAAACCTCCAAACTTCAGTACCCAGGCCGCTTCATGTACTTCCATCTCATCATACAGAATATTAAAAAGATATATACTTCTACATGTGGCAATGATGTTAATTAGACTTATTGTGGGTGATCATTTCACAGTATGTACATCTATCCAATCATTATGCTGGACACCTGAACATAACACAATGTATGTCAGTTATATCTAGCTTGACCAAGTCCCAGCTATGCCTCAATTCTCTCATCTGTAAAAAGGGGATAATGATATCTATTTCACAGGGTTGATATGGGGATAAAATGAATACACGTAACATGCTTAGTACCTGGCACATGGAATGCATTTAATAAACATTAGGTATTATTATTTTTATCTAGAAAAGCGTACATGTATATATGATGTCTAAGGTGTACCTGAGACTTACTAAATAACAATTTGCAGTGTTCAAACGTGGACATGTGTTTTGAAAAAATTTCCACAGATGATTTTGATTCCCAGTCCTGGTTAAAGATCACTGATATAACACGATAAGAGGATAATGGAGAAAGATAGCACCAGTATTAGCAAAGCACAGAGGAGGGATTAACTAAATCTTTTTTTTTTTTTTTTTTAATGTTTATTTTTTTGAGAGAGAGACAGAGACAGAGCATGAGCAGGGGAAGGGCAGAGAGAGAGGGAGACACAGAATCTGAAACAGGCTCCAGACTCTGAACTGTCAGCACAGAGCCTGATGTGAGGCTCGAACTCACGAACTGTGAGATCATGACCTGAGCTGAAGTCATATGCCCAACCAACTGAGCCACCCAGGCGCCCTGGGATTAACTAATTCTTAAAAGATGGGAAGAGAAGGGAATGTGGTATAGTCAGAGAGGGCTTCATTTTCATGATAAAATGACTTTGGACCCAGGCCTTGAAAATTTCCTGTAATGAGAATGGTGGTAGTGTGTCTCAGGAAGGAAATAAAAAACATGTATGTCCATGGAGCTGAACTAACATGTAGGACACAGGGGTAGTAGATAAGGCTAGAAACAAAAGAGGATATCAGATTGTTAAGGGCCTTAAATGCCAAACTGTAGAGTCTGGTTTGCTTTCAAATTTTGAAAGCCCATATTAGTTCCCGGGTCACTCTAAAGACTGAAATCTGTCCAAATAAGGAGACAGTTCCCATGATTTAAAAGATTCTAAAGCAGGGGCACCTGGATGGCTCAGTTGGTTAAGTCTCAGACTCTTGATTTTGGCTCAGGTCATAATTACATGGTTTGTGACATCAAGCCCAGCATCAGCTAACAGCACAGAGCCTGCTTGGGATTCTCTCTCCCTCTCTCTCTGCCCATACCCTGTTTGCGTTCTCTCTCTCTCTCTCTCTCTCTCTCTCTCAAAATAAATAAACTTAAAAACAAATAAAAGATTCTAAAGTAGAAGAGATCCTAGAATCATTATGGCTTATTGGAGTCCTTCAGAGAGGGAACAAAATGAAATTACACATTTTAGTACAATTTCAAAGGTGAATGTCTCAGGACCAGCTTTAACATACATCCATAACCTACAGTGGTACTAATTTCCTAGAACTCAACCCAACTAATTTTATACAGAAAGTAGACCATTTGAGAAAATCCTGTAACACTGTGATTTCTCATAGCATATGCTAAGGTAACTCGAATACCTGGCATGGAACTATCTTGAGTCCTGGCCAGGTGGTAACTCGGCTGCCTTACAGGTATGTCATTATACAGAAGGCCTTTTAAAGAGCTCTGTGTAACTCATACTTAGTATGCACTCTGACAACTATTGGGTGAGTAGCATAATTGGGTCTCAACTTTAGACACAGTTTCACAAAATGAATACAATTAATCTTGATAAGGTCCTGAGAAGAAACTAAATCCACAGCAAAGAGAACTAGATTTACCTATAGTCTAACTTTCTTCTTTCATTTTCTTAAAGAAAAATAAATTTAATTAGACACATATAAATATTAAGTTAGTGGAGTTGGAGATGCTAGGGTAGCATAAACCAAACAAGCAACTATGATCCTTGCCTCCCCAAGTATTCAAATGGGATATTTATGGGATCTTACCACTTCAAAACAAGTAGCAAGCTTTAGCAAAACTTTTGCATAATTATGAAGTCGTCTGATTGGCAGGAAAAACAGAGTATTCAGTATTTCCATCAATTGGGTGTTTTCATCATTAACTTCTGATAAATCTTGTAACAGCTCCTGGTTTTTATTTAGGAAATCACTGGAGGTAGAGAAAAAAAAAAAGAGATTTAATTAATCTTTTGGTTTGACAAATGCATGATATTGAATAGACATTTTTCACTAGATGACTACTTTTTTCAGAATGCACAATTTTAGGTGCTATGAAAGCAGAATATAAATACAATGAAATGAGACAGATATAATTAAAAGAATTTTCCTGCCTATAAAATAGAGGATTTTTGCATATAAAAAGTAGCATATGGTAGCAATAGTAACTCTATAATAGAGATGCTTAATCCCAAACTGTGACTAAGTTCTAGGAAATGAATCATGCATCCCACCGCTTCGGGGAATAATTGGAGACTAGCTGACACCATTCATTACCTGTTAATTTCCAAGCCAAAAGTCACAGCAATAAATGGCAATACTAACTGCTCTAATCAGTTGTATTAAACAGAAATCTGGAGGAAAAATAAAGCTCTTCGCTCCAACACAGCTGGCATGTAATATTAAAATATTTCTAATTTCTTCTTTTCTTTTCCTTCACCTAATAAGAGTTTATTACAAAAGAGTAATAAAAAGCTATAAGTACCAGTACTACAATTAACAGGAAGTAGTAAAGCATATTCTGTGTGAAGATTTCAATGCTGAGATCTTCAAAAGGATTTCAAACTGAAGCCAACATTTATTCTGTTTTTACATTGTTTTACATAAGTTCATTAGTAAAATTTTATTGCAAATTTTAATGGTGATCAGTAACCCACTGAGACTATGTTCATCAGACCAAAATACTTAAAAAGATGTGAAAGAAGAAAAAAAGATGTGAAAGAAGTAAGAGTTGGTGGAACAGAATAATAATTATTATCTGCCCCTTAGTAAGCAATAATTATGTGCCAGGTACTACCCTTGAGTGCTTTACAAGCATTATACTACAAAATTCTTACCTATAAGGCTTCAAACAAGACAACGCCACAAAAGACTATGAGGCAAAAATGAAACATTTTATAATCCCTTAGAGAACTATAGAAAAAAGAAATGTTTAACTCAGAAATTATGAAATATTATCTCTGAAGGGAAAATATGCAATAATTTCCAGGTACTCAAAAGTTCAATAGCACAAATTGGATCGTTTTATAGTGCAGTTAGGAGATCTGAGAGAGAGTGCCCTGGGG
Organism: Panthera uncia; assembly: GCF_023721935.1. Lineage (NCBI taxonomy): Eukaryota > Metazoa > Chordata > Mammalia > Carnivora > Felidae > Panthera > Panthera uncia. The sequence continues at coordinate 33,843,761 of NW_026057584.1, read as the reverse complement.
AACATGACCCAGATTTTTATTTACATTTGGCTTGTGTGGATGTTCCTACTTCCTCCTCCATGTTCTGCTGCTGAGATCAGCTGAGGACACTCATTTAACCCCACAGAAGTGTTCTGCTTTAACGTGCTCCTGAGAGATGGAAGCAGTACATGTTGAACACATACTCACTATGACCACATTTCTTCTGGATGCACAGTACTAGACCAGAGATGTTCCAACTCTTTTAAGTCCTATTACTTGTCAGCACTCACTCATGTACTCTTCATCACTCACTCATGCACCTGCCTATAGACCTTCCCCAAAAGAGCCTAGGTATGCTCTCAGGAAACCAGAGACTGTTTAGCTTATCCTCTCTTGGGAGTTTTAATCTAATAATGGCAATACTGCTTTTCCTTTACAAGGCTAGGTTTGTAACTGTTACTCAAAAAATAAATACAGTAAAGGCAGAAACAATCCAAGTGTCCATCAACAGATGAATGGATAAACAAAATGTGGTATATGTATATAATGGAATATCATTCAGCCATGCAATGTAATGAATTTTGGTATATGCTACAACATAGACCTTGAAAACATTATGCTTAAGGAAATAAACCAGACACAGGAAGACAAATACTCCATGATTTCACTTACATCAATATCCTACCTAGGACATCCTACCTAGGATAGGCAAACTCATAAAGACAAGAAGTAAAATAGAGGTTACCAGGAGCTGGGGGGCAGGGGAGAAGTTGTTGCTTAATGGATACAGACAGTGTTTTTGCTGGGGTGGTTTTTAAAAGTTTTGTGTATAGTGTGGTAATTGTTTATACAACATGAATGTTCTTGGTGCCACAGAACTATACACTTAAGAATGTTTAAAATAATTTTTTTTAAACCTACATGATGATCAAACCATCAGACTAGCATGAATTAAGTAGCTAGATGATAAACCAGCTTAATGATGGGAGTCTGAGTATCAATATCCAAGACCCACTAACTGCCATGTAGGCTCACCAGCTATGCTCTAGAAGTTCTTTTTTTAAAGAAATCCTTTAAAATAATTTAAAATACTGACTTTGTAAGTAGAAGTTGTAAAAAGATGTTATTATTGCCTTTAAATATGTAAAACCCTGGGGTTCATGAACCACAGTTTGGGAAATGCTGCCCAAATTCAGACTTCATATTTGCTTCCACAGCTTAAAGTCACCCATTGTTCATCAATTGCTTTCCACCTGTCTAGGCTCTGGCAAGAGGCTTTCATTTACATCATCTGCTTTAGCTGCTCTGACAATGAGTCAGGTCAACTCCTGAGTACTGTGAACTCAATTCTGAAATAGTAGAGGAAGGTTAATAAAAAATAAAATAAGGCAAAATAAGGCACCAGGGTCAGCAACTACCAGAGTCCCTCAAGTAGGCAAGAAAACCCCATTTTTAAACCACCACAAGTCACCTATTTTTGCATTAACTAAAATCGCTTTTCCTCAAGCATTACTATTTGCAAAAATAACCATTCCTTTTTTTTTTCTTCATTTAATTATTGGTTTGACTGCAGTTATTTTCCCCTACTTTTTTGGCCAAGATTCACCATTTCACCAACACTAAAGGTTAAAAAAGCTTTTAGTCATTATAATGTACAGATTATAAATGTAAAATTGGAAATTGTAACAAATGTAAACTTGTCAGTTAAAAGCCAGAAGCTCTCAGATTAAAAAAAAAAAAACAACAAAGCAGTAAGTCCATCAATTTACTATTTATAAGAAACACACATAAAAAAACTACAATACAATATAGGCAGGTTAAAATAGAATAGAAATTGGTGTCATTATATTAATATAAAACAAAAATAGCAAGATCACAGATTTAAAAGTTACTACATAAGGTTAAAATATAACACTCTCTAACTTGTCATTAAAAAAATGAAGGCCAAATCCTTATTTTGGAAATGAATGAACACATGACATAAGTCAAAGAAATCAATGAGCACATGATACAAATCAAAGAAAAAATCACGACAGAAATTAGAAATACATTTATAATTTAATGACTATAAAAACAAAACTTTAAGATACAGCCAAAGCAACACTTGGAGGGAAATTTATGGCCTTGGATGAGTACATCAGAAAAATTAAAGGATTGGAAAATTAATGAACTAAATGCTAAACTCAAAGTTGGGAGATATTAACAGGAGAACACAAAGAAAGAAGAAGGAAATAAGAGGCAAAAATTAATGAAAAAGAATGGAAAAACTAAAGCTTAATCTTTGGAAAGAAGATTTAAAAAAGGTAAACTATTGACAAAATCAACTAAGATAAAAAGATAAAAGGCTCAAATAAGAGGAATGAAAAACAACTACATTTATTATGGAGGTGAAAATAATCTTAAGAAATATTACGCCAATAAATTTGAAAACTTGGATGCAGTGAACAATTTTCCAGAAAAGTACAAATAATTAAAGCCACAAGAAGAAATAAACACCTGAACAGATCTAATCATGAAAGAAATTAAACTGGTAGTTTAAAAATCCCCTACAGAAATGTCCCCAAAGGGGCGCCTGGGTGGCTCAGTTGGTTAAGCATCCGACTTCGGCTCTGGTCATGATCTCATGGTTCGTGTGTTCAAGCCCCGCATCAGGCTCTGTGCTGACAGCTCAGAGCCTGGAGCCTGCTTCGGAGTCTATGTCTCCCTCTTTCTCTCTCTCAAAAATAAATAAACATCAAAAAAAAAAAAAAAATGCCCCCATGAAAGCCCTATCTTTTCATAGATGAATTCCACAAAATCTCAAAGTACAGATATTCCCTATCTCCTGCAAACTATTCCAGAAAATAAAGTTCCCACACTCATTTTGTAATTGCTAGTGCAACCTTCTTACCCAAACCGAGCAAGTTCAGAAGAGAAGAAAAACCTCACATTCACATAGTTGCAAAAATTTTAAATATTAAATATTAAATATTAAATTTAAAAATTAATTTAAATGTCAGTAACGTACTGAAAAACTAATACAAACAGGCCACTGAATTTATCTTGAGAACTCAAGGATATTTACCGTTAAAAAAATCAATTGCTCTTCAACTTTCAGGAATAGAGGGAGCCATTTTTTTTTTTTCTTAAAGAAGGGAATCTTTTAACCCTATAAATGATATTTACCAAAAAACCTAAGGCAATCATCTTTAATGAAGAAATGCTAAAACTATCCTCTTTAAGATCAGAAATGATCTTAGGATGTTATTACTCTATTAGGATATAAAATCAAAAGCAAACATGGCAAAACATTAACATCTATGAAATCTGGGTTGTGAGTACATATTTGATGTGTTTATTATTAAAATACATCTGAATTTTTTAAACTTGCTTTTGTCTGTAGGTCAACACTTGTTGAGAATCTACATAGTTCAGAATGATTAGATTCATGTAAGGTGCTTTTATATTTATTATCCAGAAACTAAATGCAGAATTTTTCTATCTGTGCAACACTTTGCGTTTTTCTCTACACCATCACATACGTTATTTGTTCCTCGCCAGGGCAAAAACATTCCCTTCTTTCAGATGAAAAAAATTATGCTCAATTTGGTGAAGAGAGTTGTCTAACATCTCAGGGATAATAAGTGGTAGCACTAAAGAAGGACCCAGACCTTGTAGTTTTTTCAGTACTACACTACTTCCAATGATAATCAGGAGCTAATAATACCAGTCCTTTTAAGAGTCAGTGAAAGTCTACATTTTGATTCATTCGGTAAAATGACGAAGTCAAAGCTTTTCCCAGGCACTCAAAAACACAGAACACAATAAAATATGATCTTTGGTTGGTAGAATAATAATGGGAAGATAAGTGTTTGCTTACATGGCAGGCTTAGCAAGAAGCTGGAATCCTCCCATAACCAGGAAATTTGTAATAGATGTGCAATACCTTGAGCAAAAGAGAAAACACACATATGTTAGCATTAAAATGTAAATTTGTTCTTCAGAATTTTCAAACAAGCAACTGGAGCAGATACTTTTTGGTATCTCACCAATAAGTTTCAGTACTTTTGTGATGTCAACATTCATGAACTGTAAAGGACTGAAAAGAAGGGCAGGTTATGTGATAATCACAATACTCAGGCAGGAGGGAAAAGCCATTTTAGTAAAGATATTACTATAAATTATAAATTTAAAATACACCTAAAATTATGCAGAAGATCCTAGAATTTGCTTGGTAGATTTTACTCTGGTAACTTAACAAACTTGAGAAAATACGATTTAAACTGTTGGATTTTAGTGAAAATTAAGTCTTCAGAAATAATAGAGAAGACAAAAATATGTTCAAAGAGCTTGAGTGAAACTTAGAAAATGTTGGTTAGAAGTTTTGATCAATTGCTAGAGAATGTTCTGATATATTGTTTTGAGTTGTGTATACTTCTACCATACTCCCAGGATGGCAAAATGGAATCAATTGACTTTCAGAAAGAGGGTAAATTCCTATTTAAAACAGCCCAAAGTGGGTGCCTGCGTGGCTCAGTTGGTGGAGCATCCAACCCTTGATCTCAGGTCTTGATCTCAGGGTTGTGAGCTCAAGTCCCACATTGGGCATGGAGCCTACGGGGAAAAAAAAAAAAGCCCATGGTACTATACACTTAAAAAGGTACTACTAGGGCACCTGGGTGGCTCAGTTGGTTAAGCATCTTACTTCAGCTCAGGTTTGTGAGTTCAAACTCCACATCGGGCTCTCTGCTCTGAGCACAGAGCCTGCTTCCGATCCTCTGTCTCCCTCTCTCTCTGCCCCTTTCCCGCACTCACTCTCTCTCTTGCTCTCAAAAATAAACATTAAAAATAAAACAAAAATAAATAAAATGGTCCTGACGGTAAATTTGATGTTACATGTATTTTACCACAATTAAAAATTATTTTCAAAATTCATAAACAAATCAGGATTTTTTTACTTGTCCCATCAATATGAATAAATTGTGTTAAAAAAAAAATAGTCCAAGGTATAAAAAAAAAAAAAAGCATTTCTAATTATAGGTCCTGAAGTATCAGAGAACAAAACAAAAGAAGTAAAAAAGATTATGAGATAAATAAGATAAAAAAGAACTATACTAGTAAAAGCTGAAAGCTTCACACAAACAAAATCTTGTTTAAAAAAGTAAATTGGTATCAAATTATGTATTTTTCATGTCTGATAGACAATGAGTTAAAAGGCTTCAACTCGGGTATTTCCTCTCAGACAATAGCTTCAAATACATTCAATTTCATTTAGAATTAAAATCACATGCATCTAGGGGCGCCTGGGTGGCTCAGTCGGTTAAGCGTCTGACTTCAGCCAGGTCACGATCTCGCGGTCCGTGAGTTCGAGCCCCGCGTCAGGCTCTGGGCTGATGGCTCAGAGCCTGGAGCCTGCTTCCGGTTCTGTGTCTCCTTCTCTCTCTGCCCCTCCCCCCTTCATGCTCTGTCTCTCTCTGTCTCAAAATAAATAAATGTTAAAAAAAAAAAAAAAATTTTAATTAAAAAAAAAAAAATCACATGCATCTAATCTATCTGTATATACATGCATAAATGCAAAAGGAAATATACTAAGATTATTAAGAATGGCTATTTCTGGTGATCAGATTACGGGCAACTTTAAATATCTTTTTGACTATCTTTATTTATACAGTTTTCAATAATAAACAAACATTACTTATATTAAAAATAACTTCAGTAGAACATGAACTCCTTTTCACCGGCTCTGCACTGTGGCTGCATGATCTCAGAGCTCTACACAGTGCCTGGTACTTAGTTTGTACTCAGTCGATATTTGCTAGATGGATGAGGTATTAATAAAGAATAAAATTTGCACTTCAGATCAAAGCATTAATGTTATTTTAATACACATTAAAATAACAAATTATGCCTCACGTCACAATGTCAATATACAAATTAAGAAAAAGTGAGAAATATTTAAATTTTCAAATACATTTGGTATATTTTACTTGAAAAACATGAAAAGAACTTTGAATAACTATCCTAGATTTTATTAAGGAAATATCTTTATTTTGAAGATAGTATGGTCTTTAAATCCTCCATTTACACAACAATAAAAAAGACATTGGAACAAGTCATTATTTACCATTAGCAGTTGGTCTTAAAATAATTGTTCAGTTACTTATTTCTTCTAATTTTAGCATAATTTACTTAAGTAAGCAACACTGTTCTCTAAAGAACCATATTTATTATAGTATATTTTATGTAAATTAAGTAGACTATCAATCATTTTGCTAAACTATAGAAGGAAACATAATTATTTTTAAGACTCTTTCCCCTTAAAGAAAACTAAAATTTTAGCAATGCAGAACTATAGTTGGCTTAAGATTAAAATACTGCTTTGCAATTTCTATTACCTTATATCACTGTCCCTAATCTAGTCTCTTCTGATTAAGGAGCTGTTCTCCTTGGCAGAATAACCCTGCAGAGATTGAACATGACACGGGACTGGATACTTGCTCTGTATAACTATCCAAGAAGAGACTTGCATGCTTCAGAATGACCAAACTCCTGGCTTCCTTTATCCCATGAAGGAAGCTGCTCAGTGAGGCTCCATGCTGACCAATTAGGTAACACAGCTTGCTGAACCGGCTCGCCACCTCCTGCAACAGCTGGACTGTACTTGCAGTGCCCAAATTGTCTGTAACAATATGATGATGATGACATAACCTGAAGACTCATTACCTGAATACTTTCTTATGATCAAGATTATGAATCCTCCTTTTCTAAAAATACTTAATATGTTGAGACGTACTCTCAACTGTGGAACTCAAATAATCAGTGGTAAAGAAAGCAACTTCAGAGATCATAGAATCCAGTCATTTGAGAAACTTGTTAAAAATATATTCACAGGGATTCTATAGATTCTGACTCAGTAGGCCAAGGTTAAGATCCCAGGATGGATATATTCAGAAGAAAAGCTGTCCAGGGTATTGTGAAGACCAGCCAAATTTGAGAACCACTGAGCAAATCCAACTCTCCTCTGATTCTAAGAGAAGTAATCTGAAGCCAAGAAAGGGGAAATGAATTATCCAATTTCACACAACTGGAAAGTAACAGCTAGGAATCAAACTCACTTTTGTAGTTATATCTTGGTTAATATTTTCAACTTTTTGTACTGACTTCTGCTCTATTCCTCCTTGGACAAGCCCAACACTTCAGTGCAGAGAGGTCAATCCCCCAATCAGACTGACCAGAATGCTCTGAACTTTATACAGGGCACCAGGAGATTATTTGCTTTTTCCCAGTCCAAAGTTTCTGTTTCCAGGACATCTCTCTAAGCACTGAGGCTGATGAGCAGACAAGGGAAAAACAATACAGAAATCAGGAATCAGGACAAGGACAAGGATGATTTCACTTTTCTTTTAGAGCAATTCAGGAAGCTTCCAGCTTAGATTGCTGCTTTTCTCCTGCCAAACTCCTGGGATATTAGGCCCACCCACTGGAGAAGAATTTATAGAACAAGCACTCTACAACACTTAAAAAGGCAAAACATATCAAAAACTAAAATAAACTGGGGCACCTGGCTGGCTCAGTTGGAAGAGCATGTGACTCTATCTGAGTCGTGAGTTTGAGCCCCACACTGGGTATAGAGATTACTAAAAAATTAATAAACTCAAAAAAATAATAAGATAAAATAAACCAAAACCAAAATAAAACAAAACAAATGCAGACAGTCCCTAATTTACAAAAGGGGGCATTCTGAAAGTTATTGAAATTGGTTATTTGAAAAAATAGTGGTTTTCCTATTATAAAATGGGCTGACCCACACAAACCAATGTCAACCTAATGTGGAAAATCTGATGTGCTAATAAGGCAGAATTTAAGTATCACAGTATTGACCTGAATTCTAGATCCTCAGAGAGGGTCAAGGAGTGCAGGAAAGATAAAGAAAAGTTCCTCTCTATTTTCTATGTGCAGGGCCAAACTTATAAAAATTTTTGAATTAATGAAATTTGATCTTCAATGGCCACTCCCCCCACCTCCATTTTGTATTCCTCTCTAACCTCCTAGAAACTCCTGGGATCTAGTGTACATGGACAGTAGCCCCCCCTCTAGAACTACTGTAATCCATTTCCTCTGTATTATCTCTTCATCTCCAATCCCTCCTTGTTGACGACAACTAAGAAAAGAAGTCAGATTTAGCCAATTCGTAGTAATGTGGGATAAGACCCTGAACACTCTTATCCACATTTTAAGACACTACTTGTAAATCTAAATGCATCTCTACTTGGTATAATTCTAAGAACCAGAACAAAAAAAAAAAAGAAAAAATCAGGTAGTATAATGTAAGCCATCTTAGGACTCGTGGGGCTAGAAATGTTGTTTAGAAGTCTAGTTCCTAGGATCAACTTTCCCAAAGCTGTTTCTGCTTCTCTGCCATGAATATCCTGAAAGTGCCACATCTTACTTCCACAAGGACAAAGAGCTGTGGGAGTGGTAGAATACTTAGGGGCAGCTGGGCTACTAACAAAGTGCAAACAGTTTGTAAGTTGTTGACTGCCTGTGTACAAAAATAAGAGAATGGACAGGGTGCCTGGGGTGGCTCAGTTGGTTGAGTGTCTAACTCTTGGTTTTGGCTCAGGTCATGATCTCACAGTTCATGGGAACAAGTCCCACGTCAGGCTCTGCACTAACAGCGCGGAGCCTGCTTGGGATATTCTCTATCTCTCTCTCTCTCTCTCTCTCTCTCTCTCTCAAAATAAATAAATAAACTTAAAAAAAATAAGAGAATGGAAAGAAAGGAATAAACCATGACTCAAGAAGTTTTTTTACTTCTGACACAGGAAGAACAGGTAAGAGTCCTGATAACTGAGGGAGTTCAGGGGAGATTCTACTTACCTAAACTAAGAAGAGGCCTGAGGATGTGAGATTTGATGTCACTTAGTTTTGAATAGAACCGTCTTTCTGTAGTAGCCAACTCATGGAGACTGGCAATATATCCCATAACATTTTTGTCCACCAAAGCTAGATAGCTATCTTTTCCTGCTGTCACTCTGCTTATATATCCGAGCTGAAACAGAGAATAAAAAGATTAAAGGTAAAATATAATTTACTAGCAGCAATTTGGGTGCTAACACTGGCTAATATCAGCTAGCAAGAGCCAAATGGGAAATATTCAGGAATTTTGCAAGTTAGTTATTAAACTACTAGTAGCTTGAAATTAGCAACAGTAAAATTACCAAAAACAAATTGGCAAACACTACAAATCACGGCTAATTTTTTTGTTTTGTTTTGTTTTACAGCTGGTTAACCAGTACAACACTGTTATACATGTGTATCTGGATCTATACACAACTATATATATCTATGCTTTTATTTATTGCCACAATATCTTTTATTTCACATTACACGTGTTTAGAACCACAGACACCCTAAATATACAAAGATCCAAATGTCAGAGATACATGTCTCAGGGACCTTCTTTTTTTTATGAAATAGGTTAAACGAAAGCAGAAAATATCTCTATGCTATATACCAAAATATTAAGGGTCTAAAAGTTATCTTGTATCTTAAAAGTACAACATAATGGGATTTTCTTTAAAAGGGACTTTTTGTCATTTATCTATTACACCACTAAACAAAAATAATGAATGCATACACAGATCCCTACAAACCAGAACACCAAGCTGCAGACCCAATAAGCTACTTAATGCCCCATGGTAACTAAAAATACACGTTAGAGCCTTGTTCATCTTATCAGCCTATTTCATCATTTATCCAGACTGAAATTTTTCATGGGGAATGTGGAGCCAGGGCCAACAACTACAAAGAGTCAATTAGTATGCCTCAAATAAGAGGCTATATATAGGTCAGGAGCCAAATCTTGGCCAGTGTTGCCTTTAGCAAGAAAGATGTTGTCCCTATACAATCAGAGCTTACACATTTAGCCAAAAAAACAAACATGAAAGATAAAAAAAACAATCCGTAGGATATATTATTCAGTAAGAATAAGAAACCCAGAATGTACTAGCTTTGAGGGTTAATTCCCTTACAGCATTATCACTTGGAGGATGTGAGTTACTTTAATGAGGAAAAAGAAAACCAGAAACATGCCAGTGGTTTGTTTATGAAAAAGGGATAGGAAGTAGGAAAGCAGATAAATCCAAATGAAAAAGAAGGGAGTAAACAGCAGTAAATAAATGAAAAGTTAACAGAGAGGGAAGGAATGGGAAACAGAGCACTGCTGGTAGTCGTTGGGTCTGCCATGAGCCCACCATGGGCCTATGCAATTTTTACTTCCCGTTTACAATTAAACACTCATCTCTTGGGGCGCCTAGGTAGCCCAGTCGGTTAAACATCCAACTCTTTTTTAAGTTTGTTTATTTTGAGAGAGCTCAGAGAGAGAGAGAGAACGAACATGGGGAAGAGGCAGAGAGACAGGGAGAGAGAATCCCAAGCAGGCTTCACACTGTCAGCACAGAGCCTGACGCAGGACTTGATCTCACGAAGCGCGAGATCATGACCTGAGTCGAAACCAAGAATCGGGATGCTCTACCGACTGAGCCACCCAGGCATCCCAAGCAACCAGCTCTGGATTTTGGCTCAGGTCATGATCCTACGGTTCAAGGATTTGAGCCCTGCATTGAGCTCTGCACTGGCAATGTGGAGCCTGCTTGGGATTCTGTCTCCCTCTCTCTCTGCCACTCTCTCTCCTCTCTCTCTCTCTCAAAATAAACAAAAATAAACTTAAAAAAAAAAACTTATCTCTCCAATTCTATTCTAATTTACCTCTGAGAGCTCCATGAATGCAGTCAAGAAATTTTATTATGAAATATACTTTTTTATATTCCTACAAGAGTGTTAATTCAACAAACACTTATAAAGGACTTGCTGTTGAGAATACAGCAGTAAGTGAGAGAGCTTAAAATCTCTCCTCTTAGGAGTCTTACAGTTGAGGACAGAAAATAAACAAAAAAAGTAAATTATATAGGTTATTCAATGGTGACAGGCACTGTGGAGAGAAGTCAGAAAAAGGAGATAAGGAGTAAAGGGGGATGGGAAGGGTTTGCAATTTTAAATATAGTAGTGAGATACTTAATAATAGGCATACATACAAATAATAACAAAAACAAAACTGCCCGTGTGTTACAGAATGTGGGCCTTAGGATCCAATTCCTGTTCACCTTACTACAGGAGAGAAGTACTGGAGTCTTAGTACCACTGTGATTCTCTGGAAGGTTGTCAACTTCTGTAGGGTCCTGTCGGCCACTATAATATAACCCAGGTTGGAAGTCTTCTGTGTCCACTAAAAACAGGGAATAATCCTGGCCTGCAGCTACACTCCAGACTCCATTTTCACTGTTCACCTGTAACAACAGCAAGAAATTATCTGATAAGAGAAGGAATTAAAGAGAATTCAGATCTACCAGAACTGAAATGTCAGGTTAAACAGGTGTGGTGCAAAGTCACTCACACCTCAGAGGGCAAAACTCACCCAGTGATGTGCCTGATCAATTGCAGCACAGATGCAATCCCTTGTTCAGCTTTTATTATTTTTTTAAATGTTTATTTATTTTTGAATGCAGAGCTAATGTGGGGCTCAAACTCATGAGTTCATGACCTGAGCTGAGGTTGGATGCTTAACCAACTGAGCCACCCAGGCACCCCCTCAGCTTTTAAATTTAGAACTGGATTGTTTTTATAAAAATCTGAAAAACTGGAATTTAAAAAGGAAAAACCATAGATCTAATTTTTAATAGTTATTTGTGGGAGTCCCCACAGTTCTTAGCCTGTATTACAATCAGGAGGCACAGAAACTTCTAGAGCCCTATTCTGACAGCTACGACACACCTCTGTCCATTCACATTGAACCGTGTACAAAAAAAAACAAGACAGAAAGAAACAATCTAACAAGACAAAATTCCACTCTAACCAACTAAACCCTTGAGTGCTAAAATTCAGTTTTCCCACTTGGAACTCACTACCTCTCAGATGTGACTTCACTGTACCAAGCCCCAGGATGTTGGAACAGGCAGAACCCCTTAGAAGCCCATCTACAGGGATCCCCGAGACCAGGGGTTCTCAACGAGCAGTCTTTGCAGAGCAGCAGCGATCACCTACAACCTGTTAGAAATGCAAACTCTCAGGCCAACGAGCTACTACTGGGGGTTAGACTCAGCAATCTGGTTTAATACACTCTCCAGGTGATGCCAATGTGTGTAGAAGTTTGAGAACCCCTGTCTTAAACCAATGGTTTTCAAAGCTTAGGATTCCACGTAGTGATTCAGGAGCCACCATGGAAATGCAGGTGCCAGCTCTCTGTCCCCATTCCCCCTCCATCCTTCAACTAAAGTAGCTCCATGTTTATCCATTTTATGTATGGGATTACACAGATTTCATTTGAAGAAAGTGTTCTATGAAAACTACCGCCCCAACCTCCAGCCCCAGCTTTAGCTGTGATTTCTATATTGATAAGCAAAAATCCTCTAATCTGTTGGATTCTTTGTGTCTAGATGGGCTCCAAATCCTAGGTGATTAGGTGACTGTGTGAGTGTGTGTGCATGTCTCTACTACTTTACAGCCATCTTCTTCCAGCATGACACCATCTCCTCAAATCCAGGCTATCCAAATAACGGGCTTCCTGTTAACTTTGTAAAGAATGGATTAAAATTTCTGCAGAAGAGTCCTCTTTCTAGTCTCTAATCAAAACTAATTCAGATCTCATTCTACCTTGACTTTTAATTCACAAATTAGAACAACTTCAGAATGTCTTTCTCATCTTCCCCATAAATATAAAACCAAAATCCCAGTGATGTAATTTTTATATGTACAGTTAATGAGTAACAAAACTAAGATCTTACTCTCTCTTGTCTAACTGTATAGTGTTAAGTAAAAATTTGATTTCCAGAGTGTCTCCATTCTATGTTACGAAACTTGCCTTGGTAAGAATTGTGCATTTGCACATTCTGCTTTTCTGAAATAAAAAACAGGGAACAATGATAAGCCATATTTTTTTTGGTTATAAAATATCAGTAATTAAATAGCTTACCACTGAAATATTCTATACTGAAAACATTTCAGATTGGAACTAGGAAGTAATAACTGTTCCCTAATGTTTTATTTAAGTCTTTCCCTCTCAGTGAAATGAAGTGCACTAGAAGGAAAGGCAGCAAATAAGTCTTATGAAGTGATAGATGCACCAGACACTCTGAAAACGTGAATTATTGGAATATGTATTATCTGTAGTTTACATGTGAATCATGTTCCTGAAGTTGAAGGAACCATCCTTTTTATAGTCCCTCAGTGGAGGGAGCATGTCTTGGGATGGGGGAGATAGCACAATCAAACTACAAATATATAAGGAGTTCCATATTCCATTCTGTTAGGCTATCACTATGTGTACTCCTCGCCCTCTACCCTTCAAAAAACAAACCAACCTTGCATAAGGAGTCAATACCATTAAAAAAAACAAAAGGAACCAATACTATTGATGAGAATTTAGTATAGACACTCCTCTAGAATTGCATCACAGGAACTAGATAGAAGCTACCAATCTCTGAACAGCATTACATAAACTGAAAACTAAAACCAATTCATACACAGTGAAGAAATCATCCATACTTTTAGCGTGACTACAAAAAATGAAAAGATTTATAAAAAGGTTTTACTACTATGACGATGTGTGTAAGAAAAACCAAAAAAATACCACCACCATAACGTTATATAAAAGTCAAACTTAAGTGAAAAGTCAGAGAGTAATAAGCATTATTTGGTAGTGTAAAGCTCAAAAGTCAACATCACAATCCCAGAAACATTTGTTTTAAAAGAAAGAACTTTTCATTTTTATTTTTAAAAAGACAAAAAATTATGAATATTCAAAGTACAATGGAAGCTAAGAACAAAAGAAATATAAACATATTATCTAAAAAAAAGAATATTTAGCCTGAAAATAAGGGGCTTCATGTTTTTAAAAAAAAAAAAAAAACTTGAAGTACGTGAAAACAAATTTAGATTACAAATATAAAATCCTAATTTTTTAAAACACAAAATAGAGAAATATTAAGTGTTATAACTTAGAATTCTGAAATAAGTTGCTATAAAAAATCACCAAGTTCTCAAAAGTACCTTTGCAAGACGAGGAACTGTTGTTGGAAAATCACAATGCCCAAGTTGACCAAAGGTATTGCTACCCCATGAGTAAACCTATTAGAAAATCACAAGAAAGTAGGTAAGAGTTGTAAATCTGATTTTGCATGTCAATTCTGGACCTCTACAGCATATACATGTGTATCTATGTATATATACACACACCAATAGTTACACATATATTACTTTCTTCTTTAAAATAAGAGATACTGAGAAAATTCCCTTTTAAACAAGACCAGAGATAATGAGCACAGTACACTAGAAGACAAAGTCCAAGGGTTAAACAACAACTAACATGTCTCAAGTGTTTACTACCTGCCAAGTATTGTTCTCAACATTCTCTTTGTATTAACTAATGCTTAATTCTCATGACAATACTTTCTTTACCGATAAAGAAACTGGCTCAGAGAAGTCACAAATTTATAAGTGGCAGAGCCAGGATATAATCCCAGGAATTGTCTTACACTGCCTCTTACAAAGAAAGTGATAAAAAATACGGATAAGTGCTATAAAGAAAAATTACTCATGATTTTTTTTGTAAGTTTATTTATTTTGAGAAGGAGAGATAGCATGAGTGGGGGAGGGAGGGAGGGAGGGAGGGAGGGAGAGAGGGGGAGAGAGAGAGAGAGAGAGAGAGAGAGAGAGAGAGAGAGAAAGAATCCCAAGCAAGCTCCACAAAGTCAGTGCAGAGGCCTCCTCGGGGCTCGATCTCACAAACCGTGAAATCATGACCTGAGGGGAAACCAAGAGTTGTACGCTTAACCTACTGAGCCACCCAGGCACCCCAACGATTCTTTTTTCTATAGATAGGAATACTATGACATAACTAGAACACCTTTTCATATATGAAGAGTCATTGCAGGAGAAACACAAGTACCTATGTTCCACTACAGACAAAAGAAACTGGATTACAGTGCCTATGTTTAATGAAAATGGTTTTGTTTCTTCTGGTTTTAAAAGCAATTCATGGTCACTGTACAAGACTGTCACAGTACAAAGAAAAAGTGAATGGATGTGTTTAATGCTATGCACTGATATTTTTCTATGTCAGTAAATATAGAGCTACATCAGTCACGGTAACTACATAGAACTCTACTGTGGGTGTAGTTTATTCAATTACCTAATGAAGTAAACATAATTTCTTTCCAATTTTTTAATATAAAAAATTGAAAATCCTTGAATTTGTGTAAATTTATTTATTTCCTTAGAATAAATTCCTAAGCAAAGAAGTCTGGGTCCATGAATCTCCACATTCTGATTTTTGATACATACTAACAAACTGTCTTCCAGCAAGGTCCAATGTATGTTCTTGTCAGCACTGTATCTTTTTCCTGCATCCTCACCAGCACACAGTATTAAATACAATCCTTGCTAATCTGACAGGTAAGAAAATATTTTGCTGTTGTTTTAACGTATATTTGTTTACTAAGTGGTTGACCATCTTTTTATTCATCGCTGGTCATTTCTATTTCTTCTTTTATGAATGGAATATAAATATCATTCGACAATTTTTCTTTAGTATTAGGTAGTAACATTTTATCATATATGTTACAAATGTTTTTTTCCAGTTTGTTATGTATCTTAATTTTGTTTGCGGTGTTTTTTGCTACTTACACGGTCTGAATTATCACATAGGCTAACATATCTTTACTTTCTAATTTCTGGTTTTGATGATTACGTCCTTTGCTACTCCTGAGGTTACTGGGGGAAAAAAAAACCCACCTAAATTTGTTCTTACACATGTAAGGTCTTATTTTTTAACATCTACATTTTTAATCCACCTGGAAATAGATTATGTGAAGTTATCTTTAATTTTCTTCTGCAAATAAGAAGCCAATGGTTCAACAGTATTTACTGATTATTCAGTCTTGCTTCGTCAAATGATTGGAAATGCCCACTTATCCTATACTAAATTCTCATATATACTTGGGTCTATTTCTAGTCCACAGGTATATTTCTGTTTCACTGATCTGTTTCTAGTCTAACAACATATAAACATATCTTTTAAGTTTATTTATTTTGAGAGAGAGAAAGTATGCATGCACAAGCAGAAGAGGGACAGAGAAGAAGGACGAGAATCCCAAGCAGGCTCTGTGCTATCAATCCCGTGAACCGTGAGATCATGACCTGAGCCAAAATCAACAGCTGGACATTTAACCAACTGAGCCACCTAGCACACCCAGGTCCCACAACTTTAAAAAAGAAATACCTTTTGTTTTCTTTTCATAGTGTTTTATTTACAGATTTTCTTCATCAAAAAACAAGTAAAAATTCATCAATATCCTGGAAAGTCTTGAATTCTATTTTTTGGGAAGAGCACATTATGGAAACTTTCTTTGTTAGGTAGACCAGTGTTGAATCAAATTCTACTATCACCCGTGTGACTTTACACAAGCTACGTAATTTCTCTGAACCTCCCTTTCTTTATCTGTAAAATGGAAATAATATAAACAGTGCAATGTAAAACACTACAAAGATCAAATGAGATACAGTATTGTTGCCTGACACACAGTACACACTCAAAAAATGATGGTCCAGTTTGGTCATGTTAACCTTCCATGAAATTAAAATTAGTTTTTAATAGTTTGCATCCTACCTGGGATTTCGCAGTAAGTGCAAGAGAATGGTAACCCCCTGCCTCCAGATAGATTACTTCTTTCCCATCGAGACATTTTACACATAGTGGTTGAAGCCTTAAAGAAAAAATATACACACAAATTCAAGTAAAAAGGCTCAGCAAGAATCTTGACCTTTTTCAAATTACAGAGTAAATGCTTTTGAGTAAATTTAATAAACATTTTAAAAGAAAACATTAAAATAAAAATACTGGGGCACCTGAGTGGCTCAGTTGGTTAAGAGGTCAGGGCATGATATCACAGCTCAGGTCATGATCTCACAGTTTGTGGGTCTGAGCCCCACTTCGGGCTCTGTGCTGACAGCTCAGAGCCTGGAGCCTGCTTCAGATTCTGTGTCTCCTTCTCTCTCTGCCCCTCCCATGCTCACGCTCTATCTCTCTCTCAAAAATAAACATAAAAAAACAATTAAAAAATTAAAATACCGAATATATATTCAATTTACTCCTGAATAGTATCAGTAATCTTAGATGGTTTTAATTTAATCTCTGTCAATCAATCACCAATTAACAATCATAATTCAGAATGTTAAGAATCAAAAGACTACTAAATGATTCATTACAGCAGAAACACAATAAAATTTAGGATACAATAAAATACAACCATAGAGGGAACTCTTTTTTTTTTTTTTTTTTTTAATTCCACAGTTGCCTTCACTCTGCTAAGAATAGAGACATTTACATTAATTGGCTGTTTTAGATAATCATTCCATTTATACACCTTCATAAATATCTGATCTGTTAATATCATGAGTTCTTCTTAAAACAACAGTTTTTCCTTGAAACACATGAATGGTTTAATATTGCTATTACAGTTATTTTGGTGGCAACAGAGGAACATCTTTCAAGTAAAAAAAAATTTGTTGGTTCTTTTTTATACATTAAAAATTTGAACTATTCAAGTGTTCCAATGAAATACAATCTTTTTTTTTTTTTATGTTTATTTATTTTTGAGAGAAAGAGAGACATTGCGGGGGGGGGGGGGGGGGGGGGGGGGAAGGGTGGAGACACAGACTCTGAAGCAGGCTCCAGGCTCTGAGCTGTCACTGCAGAGCCCAACGTGGGGCTTGAACTCATGAACCATGAGATTATGACCTGAGCAGAAGTCGGATACTTAACTGACAGAGGCACTCAGGTGCCCCTCAATGAAATACAATCTTATCCCAAACATCCCTTTCTGTTCCAAGATGAATACACATCAAAGAAGAGATGGAAAGGTACACCATGGATACTTAAGTCCTTTACTGTTACGTATAAATTCAAGACTAACATGACAGGTTTGCTGTTGTTTTAAATCCCTATTAATAATATATAATAACCTGGAGCTAGAAAGGACAGGATTTCCTCTGGAGGAAATGGTGATATAGAGACCTTAAAGCCAACTCCTAATAGTAAATACTGGCAGCACTTACCTAGGCAGAACATCACCGTGCCCCAGCTGTCCTTCCTTCCCTTTCCCCCAGGTCCACACCTCCGTTCTCAGAGAAGGCAGGAGTGCATCTGCTTCTCCACTGTACGTAGGGGTCAGAACCACTGTCCGAGTTTTTACCCGTGCAGCTTTTCTTAAGAGCCTGGGGGAAACTGAAAACAAATCAGAGATGAAGTGAGGGAGTAGATGGGTGGGAAAAAAGATACCATTTTGACCAACTCTTGGTTTTCAAAGAAATACACTAACATGGTTTTTGTGAAGGAAATTCTATGGAGATTTAATAGTCAGATGAGTTTGGTAAACGCTGTCTACTACATTCTATCCCCCTGTAGATTCACACACATTAGCATGCTAAAGGCCCTGACAAGTCCTGCAATTAAAACACTTGTTTAAATTTAACTTAGCCCCACTTCCAAGCATTCGGCTACAGAATCCCTTTTTGTATAACATTTAGGTTATATAGAAAGTCTATGTGATATCCTGGGTAACTTGCATTCTAAAGAATATGCTTTACAAAATTCTACACTAAGGCTGACAAATATTTTTCCCATTTCAAAACAGAAATGTCCTTTATTTGTGTAGATGAAAATCTAGGGGCAATGAGAATTAGAAGGCAGGACAATAGAAGTGCTCATTGACACAACAGTGCCATAAGTAAGTGGAAGTGCAAGAAATAGGGCAGAGCAGAAAAGTTTTAGTATAGTCTAGAAACTTTTAGAGCTTTGCCCAAAATAGTGTAAACCAAGGATTGGTAGAGTCCACTGTCTGCTTTGTAAATAAAGTTTTATTGGAATATATAGCCTTGCTCATTTATCTATGTATTATTTATGGATAGTTTTAAGCAACAATGGCAAAGCTGAGTAATTATATAACGCAGACTGTGTGGCCCGCAAATCATACAGTATTTCTTTTTAGCTCTTTACAGAAAAAGTTTACCAACTCCTGGTGTAAACCCAATGCTTCTCAAACTTTAAGGTATACACTAGTCACCTGAGGATCTTGTTATAATGCATATTCTGATTCAACAAGTTTGAAGTTAAGTCTGAGATCCTACATTTCTAACAAATTCCTAGATGCTGCTGTTGTTTCTGGTGCAGGTCACATTTTGAGAAGCCAAAATCTAAATGACTGAGATTCCTGAACCAACTGAGAAACACTGAAGAACCAACTGCTTAACAGTCTTAATATTAGAAGAAGTTTATTGCTAATTGTATCCGAAAATGAAATTTTCTCTTATTGAAGCCTAAAATTATTTCCACTTTTAGGTCAAATACAGTAAATCCCTACTTACCCAATGGCCACATCTGCACCTTCATCTGTCTGGACTATAGGCCCCAACTATGATATAAGGAGGCTATCGCTACATTCAAGAACAATAAAATAAGATTCCTAATAAGGTTCATAAGCAGAAGCAGACATCACACACAAAAAATTAGCTTCTATAGTTACTTCTAAAGCAGAGAAATATGTAACTTTCTTTTAAAACCACCTAAATACCAAAATGAAATAAATTCTGACATTTGAATATGTCAGCTTTAGCAATCTGGAAGGTTACTAATTTATTATAATATAGCACATGATGTCAGCAACATTTTGGATTTACCAAAAGTCAGTTTACAAAACGTGACTATTTCCTTACCTTGGGACAACAACCCAGGGAGGGAGAGTCTTCGGCTGCCTCCCTCTGATTCTTCTTCTCTGATATCCACAAGACTTGAACTTTTCTTTCCTTGCATTGATTCCTGCTTAACCTGTTCTTCTCTGCTATCTTTCAGACCTTCCGGGCCTATGGAACCACTGCCTGCCTGAGTTCCAGGTTCACAAGGGGCCGTACTATAGAAGTTCATAACTTTCTTAAGGGACAAGGCCCCGGCTTCATATGTAGCAGCCACTCTCACACCAACAGCAGATGCACAAGAGACTACTAGGCTGTTTAGGGCTGAGGTGCTTGTGGTTGGTGGGCTGTGAAGATTAGGAACTGCTTCTTCTACAAGAGGCTAAAATATACACACAAAAAAGTATATAAAAATATAATCCCTTATACAATCAGCAATCAGTATAAAGTTTAACCAAAACCATCCATATTTGCAAACATAAGACTCTAAAACAAAGGTCTCTTTATCTTCAACTTAAAGGTATCCCTTCTTGGTACTGGATTTAACTAATACATTATATGGATAGGAATACTCAAAATACAGCTCCTTATCAAAAGTACTTCCTTTTGTTTGAGTGTTGTGGTTTTCCATGCTATTCAAACGTAAGCCCCAGCTGCTTTAATAACATTGAGCACAGAAGCAGAGAGGGGAAGAAAGGTCTGGAAAACATAGCCTTTAATATGAGGTGCACTGTGACAGCCCTGGATATATAAGGGTGATAGGGTTAACAATACATAAAATAAATTTCAAAAATATTATTATTGATGAGTTTCAAGAAAATTTACACAGATTGCTACTAAGAAATACAGAAAAAAATACATTTAAAAAAAGCTTTTCCTAAAATGTTTTATAAATAGTAATTTAGATATAGCATATACAGGCAAAAAAAAAAAAAATGCTATACCTCTGACCTATCTGCCCCCCAACTTCTGTTCTTCAGTTCAAGTCTTTCTGCTGCCTCATGGATGTGTTATTTTCCATGATCCAGGACCTATCTAAGCTGACAGATTACTTTTGCTCTCACTATGATAGAGTAAATGTGGTAGGTTAATAATTAAACATTTGGGACCAATGTTCTTTGTGTTATTCACAGCTGTATTTGAAAGTCAAACTAAAGTTTTCTAATATCTTAGTAAAAGCTCAGTTGAAACTTACTCTGTACACCAGTTAAAACTTACTCAAGCACCATTGTTTACTTAAAGGAAAGTCATTAAACACACAAAAAAGCTTTTGGCTTGTCAGCATAGCTCACAATGAAAAATTTCCCTCTTACGCTGTCAGAAGGTCCCAAAGGGCATATATACACATTCCTCAATTAGTCCTAAATTGAAAGCCAAACACAAACAAAATTTTTAACATCAACTTATGATTCTCTTAAAGGAAATAATTCCTGTTGCCTGCACAGTACTTTAGGTACTCAATACATTTTGCTGAATTAAATACTAAATTCAGAGGAGCAAAGGACTCTTTAAAATAGTCAACAAAATAAACAAATAGACCATATCAAGCAAAAGGTAAATACAAAGCCTATTAATCCCTTGGTGATACAGTTCCCTGATAACTTGCTGAGAAGAACTAAGGTCACTATTTTTACCCTTTGTGTATGAAGGATCGTAAGAGAAACAACGATGGTATTTAGGTGACTATCATAGGGGGTTCTTACCAACAGACCAAGGAAAGTCTACCTTCAATCAACTTTATTGTTCTTACTGGCTCCTCTACTTATATTTAGCAACACATAAAATAAATAAATCAACAAAACAAAAATACATAGCCAGTAATTTTGATGAAAGACATAATTTTAGGAGTCCTGGTCAATCAATAAAATTCAATTGTGAGATATATGCTTCAATGCCAAATATGATTTATTTCACAAAAATGAGATAGTCTTTTGGTTACATCTGGCCATGGGAGAAAAAACCTGTCCTAGCTGTATGATTGCGATACTATTTACAAAAACTGAATTAAATTTAGTATAAACAGACATTGCCAAAATTAGCATAGGCTACAAAAAATTTACATATTTAACAAAATATATCCAAAGGAAAATGCAATTTCAATAATAATAAAATAAACTGTATACAATTAACTTTTAATGTCAAATTTAATAAATTAGCAGAACGACTTCTAAAAAGTCAAAGTCCAAATTTTTTATAAGCATGTTCAAGTCTAAGAATGTTTCTGTTTAGATTTTAATAATACCTTTCTCTAAACAGCTTAATTAAAAAAAAAATCGATATCCACAAGATTCAATGAGTAAACTGTGAAATAAAAACTATTTCTAAAAATACCTCTAAGCCATGTTCTTATCCTGACAGAGTAAAGAACACGAATAAACAATCAAGAGGTATGTGTGGTTTCAAAAACCTGAATAAACACCACAGGACAGTTCTTTTATGATTAGAGGTTTCTGTTTTGTTTCATTTTCTTAGAGTTTTGGTAAAAGCAAACCTGA
The DNA here is from genome assembly GCF_023721935.1 of Panthera uncia. Classification (NCBI taxonomy): domain Eukaryota; kingdom Metazoa; phylum Chordata; class Mammalia; order Carnivora; family Felidae; genus Panthera; species Panthera uncia. The sequence continues at coordinate 33,821,523 of NW_026057584.1, read as the reverse complement.
AAGGCTTACACAAAGAGTAAAAAACAAATTATCCTTTTAAAACAATTTGGTTTAATCAGGGAGACTAAAATGTTACTGTATGCTACTGGTAAATAGCTTTCCTCCATTTATAAGTTTTCAAAATGACAGTAGTTTAAATAAGATGAAGAAAATTTTAATGCCCTGTCCCACAACAAAGCCCAGTAAACTGAAAAAAATCCAAACAATATTTAATGCCAGGAGGTTTTAAGTTTGCCTACAACTGAGGGATCTACCACATAGTAATCTTCCCTAATAAAAAAGAAAAGGACTTCTCTCTACAGAATCTGGAGTTAATACAGTACAGGTGAGATGAATCTTTGTTAATATATAGTTATACTAAAAGTATTCAGAGGGGCACGTGGGTGGCTCAGTCGGTTGAGCATCCGACTTTGGCTCAGGCCATGACCTCTCGGTCCGTGAGTTCGAGCCCCACGTTGGGCTCTGTGCTCTGTGCTGACAGCTCGGAGCCTGGAGCCTGGAGCCTGTTTCGGATTCTGTGTCTCCCTCTCTCTCTCTCTCTCTCTCTGACCCTCCCCCATTCATGCTCTCTCTCTGTCCCAAAAATAAATAAACGTTAAAAAAAAAAATTTTAAGTATTCAGAAAAAACAAAACCAAAAACAGTGCCCAGGAGCCCACCAAAATTCAGTATATTTAGCCATGGGAGAAGAAGTACTAGAAAAAAATAAATGAAATTTTGCTACTTATAAAAGAAGCCCAGCATGATATCTTTCAATATCTTAAAGGGCAGAATTTGAACATAAAAAGTAATTCTGAATTAATCCAGGTTTTTCCTTATTTAGGATTGCATGATAAAACAGATTTATAGTCAAACTCAAGCCTTAAGCATTTTAAAGTTGCCAAAAAACAAAGAAACAAACAAAACTTCAGATGGTTTAACTCCAGAAATGCCTTTATATTACAAAATTTAGCAGGTACCTGAGATGGCATTGGCTTTTCGCCGTTCTCTGAGTTCTCTCTTACTGAACGATCTGACAGTGTTTGCACGTATTCATTTACTGCTTGAGTATCAGGGTACGATGGTGTATTTCTGGCAGAAGAAATTTCAGTTGTTCCCATGATGTCTTGTTGGGAGGAAATGGCATCACCTCTCGTGGCGTCGGTAGCAACAGGCACATCATTTTCTACAAGCGTATTCTCAAATACTTCTCCCTGGTTGTCCAGGGTTTCAGTGGAGGGGCTGATGGCAGTGCTGGCCTGGTTTTCTACCTGGGATTCTGAGAGCGTCACACCTAATGGGCAACAATGACTATCTGATATAATCACATGGTCTTCTTTGTCAGTCATAGTAATTAAGAGTTGGCTGCACTGGTTGCATCTTTCTGGGACTGGCTTTAGATCCTGGGAAGGGAGGCACTGTACAAGCGCTAAGCTGTGGAACGCACCACAGGCAACTTGTAGCACCACTCGCCCGGCAAGATGTTCCACCTTTTGTGGCTTTGTCACCGGGAAGGTGGTGGTAATGAGACCCAACTGACAACCGGTACCCCATGCCCAAATCTCTCTGCTTATTGACAATGCCAGAGTGTGCTCCTCACCACATGCCAGCTGCAAAATCCTGACTGCTAGCAAAGAACTGGTCTCAGAATCAGAAATGCTGACAGGATTTGGTTCTGGAACATACTGCTGGTTAGCCACAGCACACTGGCCTGCACAGTTCTCCCCCCACATGTACACTACGCCACTTTCTGTCACTGCTCCATTGTGGAAACTCCCTGATGCCACAGTAACAACATATTGCCCGACCAGGGCATTTTCTAGAATGGGGTTACTCGGACAAATCTCTGCTGGTTCACTTCTCCAGGGAAGAGTCCCAAAGCTGTAGACCTCACCATCTGAAGGTTACAAAAAAAAAAAAAAAAAAAGGAAGGAGTTAGTGAATTAACTAGAAATTTTATCAGCAAACTTCTGGCCCCTCTAGGTTTAACAAAATAGGGTTGTTGCTGATTTTTTTTTTTTTTTAATTTTCAAAAGCACAGTTGTAGAGAATTTGGTTCAAGCATAGAATATTCCACAGGTATTCATCTTCTAACAAATATCACCTTGTAACATTCTGAAAAATAATGAGAATTCTACCAACTGGAGGAGGCTACTTTCAAATGAAAATGAAGGGTTATTATTCCTTTCCTTCAGCCTCATCCTACAAAGTCCTAGAATGGATCCACTATAAGTGGCTACCATTGTAGGCTATTACAGGAGGAGTTTCCAAGTGTTCAAAGACAAAATAATGACCATGATAAGATAAAATGAGCAGAGAATAAAATAGATACATTCACTAACATCTAAAACATTCACTACTATTTGAATAGGTCAGAGCAGCAGAAAATTATGCAGTAGAATAAAAATACTAGAGGTTTATTTTGGCCAAAATTAAGAAATCAGCTTTATACTTCCAGGTCATAAGAAAGCACCAGTGTTAACAAGACATGGTTGTCTTATGTCGTGTAGAATACCATGTATAATTTTAAATATTACACAGAATATACATTGTGTATGATATAGCATTTCTGAGGTGCCATTTGTTTAAAAAGCAAATCTTCACAACAAAACAAAACAAGCAAAAAATCCCCAATAAAACTATGATTAGCTAGCTTTAGAACAAAGGGCAACTGGCTGGCTTTAAAAGTCAAGTAAAGGGGCCCGTGAGTTGGGCACATGAATGATGAGGACTTGTTTCTGTCCAGGTGTGCTATCAAGTCATAATCTCTCTGAAGTATTGTGGTAGTTTAGGGGCATGTGCACATGACCTGTATTACCTAAAAAACTCAAATGGAAATAAAGACTTGGCCGTGGGTTTTGAAAAATACTAAGCCACGCCAACTATCCCTCCTTTTCCATATAACCATAGACTCATCCATTTTTTTTTTAATTAATAAGGAAATAATGAAATAAATTTATACGAGTTTGTTCCCCCACAAAACAGCAATTGAGCTGATGATGAATAAAATGCATTCTTTATCTTGGGCCTATTATACACGGCAAAAATAGCAAATATATTTATACACTCAAGTTAACTCACCAGAACATCTATGTAAGAAAGAACACAAAAGTGGCTAGAGGGAACACATGAGCTTTTATTAGGGAATTTCCAGTTTGGATAAAAAATACTGAGAAAATAAGCTCATTAATTAAGTTCTTTTAAACTTTTCTTCCCAAAAGATACAGCAATACACACTTGCAACAGTTCACCAACTCTTTCAATGATTATCATTCCACTAGAACGAGAAATAGTGCACAGAAATATTTGTATCCTCCCTTTTTTCTACCTGGAGTACCTCAAAAATAGTGATTTAATGAAGTGTCCTCACTGAATTATGAGCTAATAGTCAAACTGAATAGAGACAAAGCAGCTTGAAAATTTCCAGCATTCCATGAGTACCATTTTCTCATCTGGAAAAGATACCACTAGAGATCTTTTTCCCATTTCAAACTACACACTTATGTGAGATGAGATCTTTTTTGTAACTTTGACACTTAAGACTAGGACACTGCTTAAACATGAACAATGACAGGCAATTTATATTTTTTAGATGTTTTCCCTCTGTTGTCCCACTTTTAGGTATGATTCTAGAGGTTTAAAGATCACGTTCATAAAGGATTCCTGAATCTCTTACCGAAGAGTTAATAAAACAAGAGAATTCTACTTGCACATGCTTGAGAACTGTGTATTTTGAAGCCCCTATAGGAGGTATTGAAAACAGTTCATTTTTTTACAATAAGGCTTTTTCCAAATTCTGGCCTAATAATAATATTCTTATTGTATATCATTACAATGAAAGTGATATAATTAAAAATAGGCTAGGGGTGCCAGGGTGGCTCAGTCGGTTAAGTGTCCGACTTTGGCTCAGGTCATGATCTCATGGCTTGTGGGTTTGAGCCCCACATCAGACTCCGTGCTGACAGTCAGAGCCTGGAGCCTGCTCGGGATTCTGTGTCTCCCTCTCTCTCAGCTCCTCCCGCATTCACGCTGTCTCTGTCTCTCAAAAATAAATTAAAAAGTTAAAAAAAAGAAAAAAAGAGGCTAGAAAGAATTCCATGTGTATCCCATAAAATTACCAAGGTCAGATTTAAGCTTTATTTCTTAGAATTTGTTTTCCCTTAGTTCCTACAATGAAAATATCAAAACATTATCAACTACTTAATAAATGCTTATGGAACAGAAATTTATAAATTAGTTGATGGCAGTCCCAGCTCAAACCAAATTTGCCATGATTGAGTTGGTAAACTGCTATCAAAATTAAAGGCAACTCTATAAACTATAACCTATGCTTCTATCTCTTATAGATTTATTTTATTACATGTTTTTATGAGCTGCTGTTTATGTCTAAGAAAAACTGTACTGAGACAAGACAGCCAAGCAGCTTAAAAAGAGGCTTTGGAATCAGACTCTCTGAATTCCAATCCTGACTCTGACACTCCAATAGCTGTGTGGGCTTGTGGAAATTATTTAATCTCCCTAACCTTCAACTTCCTCATCTGCGAAGTGAGGACAACAACACTAGCTACCTCATAAGGTGGTTGTGTGAAAACTCAATCAGGTAAGACACATAAAGTGCTCAGTACAGTGCCTGGCACGCATCACTGTTTAATAAACGTTAGCTATTATTAGCATTATCATTCTGACACATTTAATGAACAAAGGTCCAACAAAAGAGTTTCTGAATGTTTCAAAAGTTAATTTTTCATGTACTTATTGCTATAAAATTTACAAACTATAATTCTCCCTTTTATTCTAGTTACAATGTATCTCAAATTTAAGAACTACTCTGATTTCTGATAAAGGAAGTAAGGACATGTTTTGAAAACAAAAAACGTCTAAGCCCCAACGAACTTCATTAAGAATTCCTGGTATCCAGTAACTCCCTTACCTGACCCAGGTATTGTCCAGTAACTCCCTTACACACACCCAGGTATTGTTAGCATTTCAGTTAGAATTTGTTAAGCCACACTTTTCAATACCTTCAGTCAGAAGAACTCCATGTTTCACTCCCAGGGCTGCTTGAAGAACAGTCTTTCCTCCCCAGCCTGGCAATCTCTCTGGTGCTAAAGAACAGGATCCTGCCTGCCAGACATGGACCAGGCCTCTTTCTTTGGATCCTTCTGCCTCTACTGAGCTACAAACATTAAGAAAAACCACTTAATTGTTCCTGTAATTAAAACTGTATTTTGGGGGGATATTTCATTAGATCTGTACCTTTTACCAGCACAGGTGACTGGGTCAGATGGTTTAGCAACTATTTAATGCTTTGCTTAGGACACAGGGGCAGAAATAAAACAACTGTTTACATAAAACGCTCGAGGACAATCTAAACCCACAAATTACTTAACTGTATCTAAGGAGCAAACAAAATCTGGGCTATTTTTTGAAGTTTTAGATTTAATAGCACAAAATTTTAAGATTCTAACTTCTCAATATATTAAGTCCTTGTTTAGATAGTAAAGTTACAGCATGTCCCAAGTTGGAGTCTTATTTTAAAATTTTAGTTTTTAATGTACTAAAAAGTATCTGGTAAGAAGGAACAGTGATCCATATTTTACGTTACACTGAGTAAGCTCTATAATTGCTATTTGAATTTTTAAGAATCAAATTTATACCAGCAACAGTAAAACTCTGCGTGCTTTACTCATGTTTTAGCCAAAGAATTCTATCCATGTGATGACTCTAGTGCAAAGAACATAAAACACACAACTTCATAATAACAACCATACTATAATTGCCTCCCCTTCTAAGAAAGAGGCGTAATAAAATACCCTACATTTCCTTTACACCAAGTTTCCCTGTCTTGCCACTGATGATACTTTTTCATTTTCTTTTTTTCTAGAACACTAGTGCCAATTTTTTAATGAGGCACAGAAACTTTTGTGGTTTTATTTATTTTATAATACGTAGGGATTTCTCTATTTTTGCTAGGTAATATTCCTCTAAATTATGATTAGGCATAACCATGGTTTTATGAAAGGAAAGCTGCAAACTTAATCCTCCTTTTTAAATATCATCCATGACTAGTTTTCTAGGGATAGAAGATGATTAAAATTAATAAGGCTTTGTCTGAAGATCTAAAATTGTGGGAAAAAATGGCTTCAAAAGCTTTAAGATGATGAAGACACCTCGTGTCTTTTTATAAGCATAAGAAACTAGCAACAAAGCTGATCATTAATCAGCTTTATTTTAGTATCTTTCTCTCTTTACCAATCAACACAAATGTCACTATTCCTACTTATTAACCACGAACAAGAAATTAAACTGAAGAGAAGCTACACATATGTAGAATCGTTTGCGTTTTCCTAGAAGGATAAGGGAGAAGGAAAAAATGGTTTTACCTTCTCTTCTTTGAGTCCATCGGTCAGGGGCAGCAGCACTCCATCACCAAATCATTTCTTTTTTGCAAAAGGCATATAAAGACCTAAATGGCAAAATACAGGTAAGCACAAAGAGCAATGAAAGAATATTTTGCTACTTCGTTTCTCAGATTTAAAAAAAAAAAAAAAAAAAAAGGACAGCCCTCTAACAAGTGCACATTCACTGGGCAATAAATATGCAGTGAAACTATTTCAACTATTTCATATCCCGCCTGCCAAAGTTGAATATCTAGACTGAGCCTGCCCACTGAGCTTATAAAAATGCCTATTGACCACCAAATATGATGTCAAAGGAAGAAAAGACTACCTACGATTAAGATGTACTTTGTCAGGCAACAGGTTTTGGCTTTTAGTATAAAGAAGGAAGTTCAATCTGAAAACTCAGTGTTAAATATTCATTTCATATACATTAAGGTTACTTTTAAAATGCTTCTGGAACACATGAACATGTAAATACCAATTGGGAAAGAATTTCTAAAATCTCTTCAGTAATGTTTCAGACTCAGGTAGTTTTAATTTACATTTTTCAGCAATGCACACACACACAAAAAAAATCACACCATTAAAATTAGTATCTTTTCTATTTATTGGAACTAGCAGTATTTTCCACATATCAACCTCCATTCAAAACCACAGTCCAAAGGGCTGGAAGAAAGAAATTTGGATTTTAAAATATGTTTCAGGGGCACCTGGGTGGCTTAGTCACTCAAGCATCTAACTCCTAATTTCAGGTCAGGTCATGATCTCAAGGTTCATGAGTTCAAGCCCCACATGGGGCTCTGCACTGGTGGTGCAGAGCCTGCTTGAGATTCTCTCACTCTCCCTCTCTCTCTACCCCACCTTTGTTTGCTCTCTATCAAAATAAATTAATTAATTAAAAAAATAAAATAGCTGTTTCAAAATCTGCCATTTAATAGTAAAGAGCTATATGAAAATTATGGCACGAATATCATGACCCATCAGTTTAGAAACTCATTGTTTAATGAAGAGACAGAAAATAAACAAGCAGACAAAAATGCTCAAAGCATTCAACTAAAAATTCACATTTTTAAGGGCACCAAAAAAAAATCATGAAAATATAGGCAATGATGTTTTATTTGTGAGAACCATAAAAATACTCGGGCCAAATGTATGGTTTTTCTGCAAAGGATATGGCATGGTCACTGTAGTCTGAAAACAGCCCACACCAGCAGGAGTGATGTAAGAGCCATCTGTTTACTCCAGGTTGCCTGTGAATTCTTACCGTTTACCATCTGTATATCTGGAGGAAATTACTCTCTACCTAATGCTTATTTTAGAAAGATGGTGAATCATTCAAAGTTGGATGAAGGGTACCATGTAAACAGAACATATACCTGAATAGATTTAATAAATGCTATTAATTTAATAAATATGATGATTAAGTGGTACTATGCCTTGTGTGTGATGATGATTAGCTTTTACTAAAATGTACAGTTCACGGTTTACAGAGAAATTCTGAAGACAGATCTAACCTGTGCTTATCTGTCAGAGATCAAGGAGTAACTAACTGCTCCCTTGATTAAAGTTAAACAGTACCAGGTAAAAAGCAGAGAACTCCTCTGGGAGGGTGTGGAAGTGCACAAGCACACTTTGCCTCCCATCTCTGATTCACTGGATGTAAAGTGGATTTTATCCTACTACCTGACAATCAAAAATGTTGAGAACCTTTTAGCGAAGTGAATAAAACAGTCAACCTTTTTCCTCTTTTAGTGCCACATTTTTTGAATACAAAGATTTCTTAATGTGGTTTTCATCTTATGCCATATTTTTTTTTTACCACCACACATTTTTTTTAAATCCAAATGGAATTAAAACCACAGAAACTGTTCTGAAACTTTCATTATAGTAAATAACTATAAATACTAGGCAATATAAATACTATATATGCTACAGAATAATGGCTCCCAAAGATGTCCACATCCTAATGCCCAGACCTGTGAATAAGTTAGGTTAAGGGCAAAGGGGAATTAAGGTTGCTAATCAGCTGACCTTAAGAGAGGGAGATTACCCTGGTTATCTGCGTGGTTATCACAAACATCCTTAAAAGTGGAAGAGGGAGACAAAAGGAGAAAGAGAGAGAGAAAGAGAGTTGATGAAGGAAACATGTCAGAGATTCTTCACTGCTGGCTTTGAAGAAGGGAAGGTGGGGAGCATAAGCCAAAGAATGGGGGTGGCCTCTAGAAGCTGGAAAAGGCAAGGAAACAGATTCTCTCCATGAGCCCCCAGAAAAGAAAGCAGCCCTGCTGACACCTTGATTTTAGCCCAGCAAGACTGGTGTTACACTTTTAACCTAAGGAGTTGCAAAATAATAAGTCTGTGTTATTTTAAGCCACTAGATTAGTAGCAATTTGTTAAATAAACAGAAAGCTAGCCAATATACTATTTTGTACACATCTTCCTAGATTAGTATTTATAAATCTATCTCACTTTGTTTTAATGGTATTTATTATGTTTGACTTACAAGAAGACAGGTCTGCCTAAGTCTCAAAGACAGCAAAGGGAAAAAGAAATGACTGCTAAGGAAACATAACTAAAAAAAATATTGCAGATAAATGTGGGAAGCTTATGTTATAAAGTTTTACCTTACATACTTAAATTTATATTTAATGGCATTTAGTGGCATTTACCAACTCTATTTAATCTAACATTCTTTCTCAACTGTGTATCCATATAGAGAAAGTAAACCCAAAATTTTTGTTTTTCTAATATTTTTATGATCCCCAATCCAGGAAATCTTTAAGATTTGCCTCAAGCATTCAAATCGCATTTAGATTTTTGTATCCTCTTTCATTGCTTCACATTTTTAATCGTTACAAAATTGTCTAATCATGGGGCTTCTTCTGGGGATATATCTTACCAGGTGAATTTTAAGGTTCTCATTCTACATTCCTTTGAGGAACAGAATCCCTAAACTCTGCTACTTTTCTATTATAGTAACTTTCCTTCATAGGTCTTTATTATATTAAACCAGCTCTGTGTTTGGGCGCCTGGGTGGTTCAGTCAGTTAAGTGTCCGACTTCAGCTCAGGTCATGATCTCATGGGTCGTGGGTTCAAGCCCTGCATTAGGCTCTGTGCTGATAGTGCAGAGCCTGGAGCCTGTTTCAGATTCTGTCTCCCTCTCTCTCTCTGCCCCTCCCCCGCTCACACTCTGTTTCTCTCGCTCGCTCGCTCTCAAAAAGTAAATAAACATTAAAAAAAAAAGAAACTGTGTGTTGTACAGTCAAAAATCCGGGGTCCTCTTTTGCCTTGCACAGCCTTTCCAGAGATCAAAGTCACCTGTAAAATGAGCAAAAGAGACTCTAGCATTCCCTCCAGCTATTAAGTTCTATGAATTACACTACAAAACCAGATTCATTTAAAATTTTTTTTAATGTTTATTTATTCTTGAGAGAGAGACAGAGTACGAACAGGGGAAGAGTAGAGAGAAAGGGAGACACGGAATCCTGAAGCAGGCTCCAGGGTCTGAGCTGTCAGCACAGAGCCCCACGTGGGGCTCAAACTCACAAACTGCGAGATCATGACCTGAGCTGAAATCCAGAGCCAGACACTTAACTGACTGAGGTCACCCAGGTGCCACTAGGAACCTGTAATCTAAAACAACTATCATTTTTGGTGAGAGTCCGCAACTTTTAACTATTTTATACTTCCTTTAGTTTCTTTTATGTACTTTTAACATCAACTTCATCTTGAAGAGTATACTGGAAAGCTGCGTTGCTTACAAGACCTTCTATAAGTGCTTTAACTATGTATTCTAATGGTGATGATTTACATTTGTCTCAAAAGTTTTAAGTCTATTTTATGGTAAACATACTTGCATATAGTGCCCAGATTAATTTTGCAGGGAGTAGCCTGCCTGCAAACACTCACCTGGCTCATCTTCTCACTGGAAGAAGGAAGCCTGAGCGCTTTTAATTTCATAAAAGGCTGCCAACTTGGTAAAAGAGAAAACAGTAAACAAATGAGAGGTCCTTTGTCCTAGAACAACTACGACTTGGTAATATATTAGACGTAAGTGGAGGATAAAGGAGAAGGAGGTATCAAAAATGATTTCTAGGTTCTGCCTTGAACAACTGTGTGTTGGCGGTATCATTTGCCAAAACAGGAAAAGTAAAAAAGATAGGAGTCTGAAGAAGTTTTTTTTTTATGTTCAAGATGGCAGTGAGAAATACTAGAGTACCTATGAAGAGCAGCTGAATATGTGAGTACGGAGTTCAGAAAAAAGGTCTCAGCTATTGATATAAACTTGGGAAGGCATATAGATAATATGTGAAATCAAAGCAATGGATAACAACATCACTGGGTGTGTAATAGGAGAAAGGAAAGGGACAGGACCAACCTGTAAGGAGCTTCTGCATCTACAGATTGGATAGGATGAGGAACTAGCAATGACAACTGAGTGAGAAGTGATCTGAAAGGTGGAAGAAGCATGAGTCTGTGGGCACATAAAAGCAAAGCAGAGTGTTTCCAGGAGGAAGGCCTGGTCGATTAGGTCAATGCAGCTGGGGTCTCAGGTTAAGAACAAAAATCTGTCCAGTGGATATGCCAACACAGATATCACTGTTGAGCATGGTCAAAGTTTCAGTGGTGGCAGGGGACTGAAAACCAGATTGGAGTAGGTTGACTATAAATGGGGGGTGAGAACAAGAAAATTAAGTTCATATAAAGAATTCTTTTGAAAAACTCTGTTGAAATGACAGAGAAATAGAGCAGAAGCTGGAGAAGAATGTGAAGATAAAGGGTGTTTCCTGTATGTGTATGGTTGGGGAGGTAAGAGACAGCTGAACATGTTTACATTGACAATGACACCAATCCCAGATTCAAGAGGACAGAGGGCAGAACCAAAGTCCTGGACAAAATGAAAAGGATGACATCCAGAACACGTTTTGGGACTGATCTTTCACAAGAGGAAGGGCTGACATTTTAATAAGAAAGGAAACAGATATAGATTATAGATACACACATATATTTAACAGATACAGACAGGATTACAGATTCAGTGTTGAGAGAAAAAGCATGTGTAAGTGAGTAGGACTTCCCAGTATATGTGTGCTATCTATTCTAATCTCATTCCCGGCTCCAGTCATTCCATTTCTTTATTTTATCTTGCCATACTATACATTTTCATATACCGCATTAAATCCTTTTAGAAACAAGGCAGAATACAAATTTTAAAAAAATTAATGTGGAACAGAAATGTGCTAGTGGACTATTCTCTCAAATGCAAAGAGAAAATTAAAATCATGTAGGATTCTATTTATTCATCTCTAATAAACTTTATTCTCTGGATAAAGTCCTCTTCCCTTAATGATTTAGTGAAAGATAAATTTATGAGTCATAAGCATATTAACTCTCAAATGCTAAAATTTCAACAACACCACATGTATTTTTTTCATCTATTATGTTCCAGGTATGCCAGTCTAAAATTTCTATGAAAGCCAAAAATATCTTATTCTCTAGGATAGCCCAGCTACTTAACATAGTCCTGATGTATAATACTGTTGGTACTCAATAAATATTTGTAGATAGATTAGGCCCACATAAATAAAGGAGTTCCTGTCCTTAAGGAGTTTACATGCTATCATGTTCTGTCTTTCTGACAAGAATGATGGCTCTCTTTATGGACAGCACCCTGAAAGCATAAAAAAAGCAGCAAAGTTGAGCACTTTCAGTCTTATCCTCATATCTCACTTACTGGTTTAAAATAGGTATATTGATTAAAACTATTGCAATAACTGTAACTACAAGAGTAATGGTACTTGGAGATTAGAATAATAAGACATTAAGATAGAAAGACAATAAATAATAGAGTGGTAAACTGTATCATAATGCCCTGAAAGAAACTTGGACATACACTGAATGCAAAATAAAATTACTACAGATTTCATGCATTTACACTTTCTTTTTAAAGTTTGAATTGGCTGCATTTTATTAAAATGTAGTAAACCACAGTTTACATTTGTGGATGCAGTAAACAATACTTTTAAGACACTATGGCATTGCACACATGGTTATTGTTGAATAAATATTTTCTTTTAGAGACTCAGTCAATATATTGACACATGGATCAAGGCAACTTTTGACTCAAACACCTGACTTACAACTAATCTATACACCAACAACTGCTACTTCCTGGATATACCACCACCAAAGCCTTTACCATCCACTAATGAAGGTTGAGGAACACTCATCTTGCACTGCAGCCTTGACAAACCAATCACCAAAGGATGAGGCCACTTCAAAACCCAGCTCTCCCAGCCCTAACTGGAAAGCAATGCCTGATACCACTATGGGAGCTGACTAGCCCCTTAAATACTGACCCAGAGTTCAAGAATCCAGTAAGTTAATGCAGTGAATAAAGTCAGTCAGTAGGCTAGCCTAGAAAGTACTTATTATCTATAATGTTGTTACTAATGGAATAATCCCCCCCCCCAAAATCATTGATTTAAAATATATTATAAACTCCTGAGAGGTCAGAAACTATGACTTATTCATTGGTACATTCTCGTATCCATAGTAATCACTAGGTACAAACAGGCTACATTTAAGTGAGTACTCCGTGAAAGATAGCACTTTGTCTTAAATTCCAATCCATGGGTTTCCAAATGATGTAGAAGATTTCCAGTACCTGTAATAAAAGTCAGTATCATACATAAAAGTAAAGTGTCTAATTACACAGTAGAAACTCATAATTTGCTAATGGTATTCCCTAACAATTAAGATCCTTTTATTTCATGTCAGTTCACAAATGTTATATAACCCAGGAATGAACAGCCTCTTTCTCCTTAGTACATGGAGACACTTTTTGGTGCCGTCAGGGACACTTAAGATTCATAGTCTTTTTTATGGCCTGCTTATTTTCACCCTATAAAGTACTAACACTGCACTCTACTGATTGTGAAAATCCTCTAAAATGGATATTACCCATGGGGGCGGGGGGAGGTTGTGTTTAAACTTGGTAAAATAAATGCCTAGTGATGCCCACCTAGCTCCATTTTGTATCCAATGCAAATTTTTTTAAGGTAAATTTTTCCAGATAAATAAAATAAAACATTTTGATGGGTAGTACAATACTAGGAATTGAATCAGGGATATACAAATCAAAGCCATATTGAGATACCACCTCACACCAGTCACAGTGGCTAAAATGAACAACTCAGGAAACAACAGATGTTGGCAAGGATGTGGAGAAACGGGAACCCTTGTGCACTGTTGGTGGGAATGCAAACTGGGGCAGCCACCCTGGAAAACAGTGTGGAGGTTCCTCAAAAAATTAAAAATAGAACTACCCTATGACCCAGTAATAGCAGTACTAGGAATTTATCCAAAGGATACAGGAGTGCTGACTCATAGGGGCACATGGACCCCAATGCTTATCACAGTGCTTTCAACAATAGCCAAATTATGGAAAGAAGCTAAATGTCCATCAACTGATGAATGGATGAAGAAGATGTGGTTTGTATGTACAATGGAATACTACTTGGCAATGAGAAAGAATGAAATCTGGCCATTTGTAGCAACATGGATGGAACTGGAGGGTATTATGCTAAATGAAATAAGTCAGAGAAAGATATCATATGCTTTCACTCATATGGGGAATTTGAGAAACTTAACAGAAGACCATGGAAGAAGGGAAGGGGTTAAAAATAGTTTCAAACAGAGAGGGAGGCAAACATATGAGGCTCTTAAATACAGAGAACAAACTGAGGGTTGAAGGGGAGGCGGGGATGAGGGGAAATGGGTGATGATGACCATTGCGGAGGGCACCTGTTGGGAGGAGCACTGGGTTTTGTATGTAATCCATGAATCATGGGAATCTACTCCCGAAACCAAGAGCAAACTGTATACACTGTATGTTAGCTAACTTGACAATAAATTATATTTAGAAAAAAAAAAAATACCAGGAATTGAATTTCAAATTCTCAGGTACTGCAACAATTCGTGTCTGTTATTATATGATAGAATATAACTGCTGATACAAATTGTTTATTCCTTTAATATTTTGCCACTGTTCTTTCATTTAAATGGCCACAATTTTTTCTAAAAAAGGCAATATTACAGAAACACGGTTCAAAGCATGTTGGCTTATTTTATCAATCAATAACATCTAGAGCTTAAGGTAATCACAAGGCCACATAACTCGACAGGGAGTATACATGCCAAAAAACAGTGCTCTGGAGATATAGGTTTCACTTATTTTTAAAGAGCTAGCAACAGGTATTCTTGATCAGGAATGAAATATTTTTAACTCACAAGTTTAAACACTGAGGTTATACTAGGAACTGGCTATTAAATTTATTATTCACTACTCAAACCATTTAACGCATTCTCATCATGTTTACTTATTGATACCTATAAAGAGAGAATTAATTTTCTTTGAGCAATAACTAGACACCGCATTCACAGTATAAAATCAGTTTTACCACATTGTAATAAAATATAACCAACCCAAACTTTAAAAAGTGTTAATGACCACATGATATCTGTGGTAATTTTGCATCTGAGTCACTCTGATCAAATTCCTTTTAGGGTTTTATGATATAATCTGCTTCCCTATCCTTTGAGAGGTCATGATCAGTATATGCCTGCATTCCCCAAGAGTCTCTAGAATTTAAATTCCTCTGCAGCCTTATAAGAAGCAGTATTCCTCATCTTAAGAAAAGCATTTTCCCAGGGGCACAAGTCAAACAGGAAAATAAAATTGACTAAATAATTGGTCTTCTCTCCTTAGAAAAGCTTTACACGGTGGAACTACACTGACACATTCTTTCCCTATTGCAGAAAGAAAAGAATTATTTTTTCCAGAGTCAACTACTTTGAGACTAAAAAGTAAAATAAAACATACTGGAAGAAAGCCCTAATTACACATAAAAACTGTATTTTTTAAAAATGTTTTATTTATTTGAGGGGGTAAGGGGCAGAGAGAGAAGGAGAATCCCAAGCAGGCTCTGTGCTATCAGCGCAGAGCTGGACACAGGGATTGATCTCACGAACCGTGAGATCATGACTTGAGCCAAAACCAAGAGCTGGACTCTTAACCAACTGAGCCATACAGGTACCCCAATAAAAATTGTATTTTTACAAAATTTCTCTTTAATTATATAGAATTTAAATTAAAATTTTTCAAGTGCTAGTTTCACAAACTGTGTGTGTGTGTGTGTGTGTGTGTGTGTTCCAATAAAACTTTATTTACAAAAACTGGCCACCAGTCCAGGGATGGTACAAACTGTAAATCATACACAAATCTGTAAAAAAATGAGCAAATCCATGTACCTACCCATCACTCAGTTTTAACATATATTAACGTATTTTTATATTCAAAATGCTTCAGCTGTTTTTAAAATAGAAGGAAAAGTTACACAGATTTCTGAAAGAGCACCACCCAAACCTATCTCCCAGAGTTAGCCACTATTCCCAAACTTAATGTGTCTCATTTCCATATACGGTCTTATACTTTCATGTACTTTCATTAGATACATATGTATCAATATATACCAATGTAAGCTATACTGTTTTAAAACTACATAAATGCCAGGTGCCTGAGTGGCTCAGTTGTTGAGCATCTGACTCTTGATTTCAGCTGGGGTCATGATCGCATGGTTGGTTCCTGAGAACAGGACCAGAGTTGGGCTCTGTGCTGACAGTGTGGAGCCTGCTTAGGATTCTTTCTTCCTTTCTCTCTCTCTCTCTCTCTCTCTCTCCCTCTCTCTCTCTCTCCCCCTCTCTCTCCCCCCCCCCCACTTCCAGCGCATGCGAGCATGCACATGTTCTCTCACAAAAATAAACTTAAAAAAAAAAGAAAAAAGAAAAAAAAACTACATAAATGCATATCATATACATCCTTTAGCAACTTGCTTCTTCACTATTATACACTTGTGATATATCCACATTAATAAGTATACATCATTTTTACTAAGGGATAGTATTTCATTGTATTAATAAACCACAGTTTATCCCTTTCCCACTAAAGTGCAGCTGGATTATTTTACTTTATTGCTATTTTAAGAGCTGCTATTATCATCTTTGTTACATATTTGCTTGGGCAATTGTCCTAAGTTTAGTTAAGAATTCAGCTCAACAAAAATTTAAGTTGTGGAAGAACCCTGGAATGAAAGTTACCCACCCAGATGCCATTATTGGGTCTAACCCCCACCTTCCTAATAGGGAGTTCATGTGAAACAAAGAAATGCATGATGACTCAGAAGAAAAAAATCTTTGTATTTAATAATTTTTATAGTTTAAATATGTAATAAGGGAAGCATGAGTTGAATAATTTGTGGAATTAATGAGACTAAAGTTGATCTCTTTGAACATAATTCACTGGCAGCCAAGTGAAATTCTATGAAACAGACCCAGTCTTTTTCTCATGAGTTGAGAGAACTATACGTTTCCTTCAAAAAAAAAAAGTCTTTAATACATTAAAGAATAACTTTACAAGAGCCCAAACAAGGAGTAATTACCTGACTAATTTAAATATTTTTGTTCTACCCACTTGGATCAATTAGTTCAGCTACTTTACCAACTGTTCAGCTTATCTACCAATTGTGTGATGCAAGAAACATCAAGACATAAGGTAAAGACAGCACTATGACATACACAGAGGAATGAGTAAGAGATTGGTATAGGAAAATAAATGCAACACTAAAAAGAACCATGCCAGAATTTGTTACTATTTTATTTGTGGTTACCCTGGTGTATTTTCTTAAGGACTGATATCCTACAAAATCTACTACTTTCTTATCACTGATGACTGAATCATCTGGTGATCAATGGAGAAGAGTGACAAGAAAAAAAATTGCTTAAAAAAAAAAACCAAAAAGCTCTACCAGAAAAATCTCTCATACAGTTGGACTATGTGCAAGGTTTAATTCCACAAAATTATAAAAAGGGCTAAATGATCTAAAAGTCATTAAAATCCTCACAGCACTCCTCTGAGTGTCTGAGAAAGGGGTTCAACCTCATACTACACAAAAACAGGCCTTCTTTTACACCATCTCAATAATCACCACTCTTTACCTTCCTTTGTGGTTTTTTTTTTTTTTTTTTTTAACTCATACCTTACCTAGTGTCATGTTAATACAGGATTATAGAAGGTTTTTACAAGTCAGAAATATTCTTTGGAAACTCCTTTAGAATGGATGCAGCAATACTGCATCAAACCCATGTTTTTTAATAAAAAAAGTAGTTTAATAGTACTCTTTCCACCTACCCACACGAAACTGAAATCATGTCTTGGTGAAGTTTTTAACACACTCTTGTGTCTTTAACAGTCAAAATGACCAAAGATGTCTCAAATGATAACCTAAATTTTGAAAGGCTGCAATCTGGGCAGAAGGGATTCCAGTTCACATTGCTTGTATCTACTTAAGAAACAAGAGGCTTGCATGATGCAACTGAACCCTACCTCCCACCACCACCAAAATGAACCCATTTGGTACTTTATTTTCTTGATCATTATCTTTTCAAATGTTAATACTGTCAAACACCTTTGAATTATTCTTGCTACAACTATGAACCTTGAATATGCCAATACTAGTTATAGTTTGCAAACTAATAAATTTACTTTTTTTAAATGTTTATTTATTTTTGAGAGACAGAGAGAGTGTGAGCAGGGGAGGGGCAGAGAAAGAGGGAGACACAGAATCCAAAGCAGGATCCAGGCTCTGAGCTGCCAGCACAGAGCCCGACGCGGGGCTCGAACCCACAAACCGAGAAATCACGACCTGAGCCAAAGTCAGACTCTTAACTGACTGAGCCACCCAGGCGCCCCCTAAGTAACAAATTTAAACTAGGTATAGATTTCAAAAGCATCTCCTCCACATTAAAATACCCTTACTGAATACCAAAGTTATACAGAGCAACCAGAAATCATATTTTCTGTAACTATAAGTCAATGTGTCATAAAATTATCTGGAAACCATCCCTTGAATTAAAAACTGAATTATAGGAGCGCCTGGGTGGCTCAGTCAGTTAAGTGTCCAACTTCAGCTCAGGTCATGATCTCAGGGTTAATGAGTTTGAGCCCCACATAGGGCTTGCTGCTGTCAGCACAGAGCCTGCTTCTGATCCTTTGTCTCCCTGTCTCTCTGCCCCTCCCTTTCTCTCTCCCTCTCTCTCTCCCTCTCTCAAAAATAAACAAACATTTAAAAACAAACAATAAATAAATAATAAAATAAATTAAAAAATAAAAAGTGAATTATAGTTTTTCTCTAAAAATATTCAGTGCTCTTTCCCACTTAGAAGAAAGTGAGCCAGTGTGGGTCATGAAATAGTGGAAGAAGAAATTATTATAAAAATAGGTAATTATGTACTGAATATTTACCAGTGCCAGACACTCTAACAGATATACACGGACCATTAAACGTAGAGATGCTATTATGAGGAAGGTACCTTAATTCTCAATTTAGAATTAAAGAAAATGATACAGAGAAGTAACTTTCCCCAAATCAAAGATATAAGTGGATATGATGTCAGGTATGCCCATATCCAAAGCCTAGGATCTTAACCACTATGCTTATATTATTGAGATTAAAATACTGCAATTTACTGTAAAAGCCAAATTTTTACTGCTTTAAATTGCTTAGGTAACTCATTAACTCAAAGGTCAAGTGGTCACTCCAAATCATTCATATTTATGATAAACTGGGGGAAAAACTGGGCCAATAACCTTACTGAATTTTGATACCTGTTCAGAATAAACACACATCACACAATTTTATTCTTTAAATCCTTAAAGAGCATTTACGGCCACGAACAAATCTAAAAGGCAATAGACTAAGGATCTGCGTTTGTGTTTAACAGTTATTTCCTTTTCCCTCCTAAACTAGAGAGAATACTGTTCTTGAATATGCCGCTTCAGCCAGTGTGTTTTTCTTCTTCCCTCATTATCAAAGCCCTAAGCAGGAGTACAACACTTCTGCCAACCTATAGCTGCTTGTCTCTAAAGTAGCCCTATTACCCAAAAGACCAACACCAGCGTCAGTACAACTTCCTAATGAGACCCTATGTTACTTTCCTGCTTTCGTTCCTTCAAAGAACTTCTCACCCTCTGATGGTTCACTTGACACGCCAAAGGACTTGCTTAAACTACTAATTTTTAATATCAGAGTCATTTTCATTTTCTGCAACCGCCCTCTCGAGCCACGGAAACCCTAGGTCCACCCCTCACCGAGATCTGCATCCTGGAGCAAACCCGTCTGGGACACTCACCGAGGTTCGAGGCCAGGGATTCCGGTGTACCTGCTAGGCGTCTGGAGTGGATAGTCAATAAATCCTCATGAATGAGTAAAGGAGGCAGCGTGGGTGGAAGCGGGAAGGGGGGGTCGTGAAACACTTTCGCGCCGCTGAGACCAATGCAGTGGCGCCCGTCTGAGGAGGGAGGTGGGGGGGCGAGTGAGAGAACCTGGGGCCGGGACAAGGGGCCGCCACGGGTGCTCCTTGGCGGGCAGGCGCCGTCGGTCGGACGCAGGCTTTTTGGAAGACGCGGGCGCCGTCTCTGTGAGTCACCAAGGGCGCTCCCGGGCCTCGGCCTGCGCCTTCGCCTCTCTCTGGGACCCCCGGCCTCCCGCACACAGGACAGCCCGGCCTATCAGCCCTGCGAAGCCAAGGGCCGAGCGGGGACTCACGCTCGCTCACCTGACGCTCCACCCGCAGCACCCCAGTCTGCATCCGGCGCGAGCTTCACAACCCAGCGGGTCCCTGAGATCAGCTGATTCATGAGGGGCGGGGCCTCCGTGAAGGGGCGGGGTTGCAGGGCGGCTAGCTTGGGTGAAGGTGCTCCGGGATTGCAGCTGAAAAATAGGTAGGGTTAGACGCCGACGGCGTCTGATAGCGATCAAAATTAGCCAAGAGGCCTTAGGCACTGTGGGTAAAGCCCTCAGGAGTACTGCCCCTCCCTTAGGACAGGGCGGAGCCACCAGTCCTTAAAAGCGCTTGGGCGATGATGTAACACGCAGTCGTCGGGTCCTAACTACCCGACCGCTTCCATGGTAACAGGTGGTGATGAGCGTGATTGGGAGCTGCAGACATTTTGCTGCCACTTCAAACGGCAAAAGTCAGATGATAAGTTTGCTACTCTTTACAGGGAAAATGTGAAAATATTTTCAAACTGCTTCCATGGACTATACACTAACAGTAGTTGTTTCCGCCACTACAGATGACGTCATCGCCACGCGGCGTCCACACTGTTATTTACTTGGTTGCAGCCCCGAAGGGTGAAGTGGGCTAGGAGGCAATGAATTGGTATCTTTTATGATTCCCCACAGGGTTCCCAGTGTACAGTCTGAGTAAAACTTGTTTGCGTGCTCAGCACACAGTTTCACGACAGTTTGCTTGTCGTAGCCACAGCCCCACCCCGACTCAGCTCGCAGCTGGCAAGTCCCCTCAGGAAGATTTTCCGGAGCTTGCCACCCTTGGTATGCAGTGGGTACGAACTCTGCTGTTAGGCAGAGTGCCATCGCTGGGCCTGCAAACCTGTATTCAGACCATCAGCGACGGATAATGCAGTCACCTTCTGAAGTTCCTGCATAAATGGGTCGATCACGTTCACCCTCAACTCAGTTGCTTCCTTGATCCTCCACCCACCCGCAAAATCGTTAGTCTGCAACAATTTAGACAACCTTGTCCACTCTTGTACCAGGGCTGAAAACAACGTAACCCTGAGAATTGGCAGCACTGCAAACCAAAGGTGTTCAACTTCAGTAGGGATTTCCCTGTAGCCCAGCAATCTTGCTAAACCTAAACAAATCCTTAACACATCGCTACTAGGAATTTCTTCTTTTCCCTTTGCCTTCCATTCCCGACCCCCCACAATGCTATCTGAGCTCTACCCACCCACCCCCTTTGGCAAACAGTTTTAAAAATAACTTAAAAACCGTCTCCTACGTTTCCGAGGAAATTGAGACTACTAGGGATGAACTTCCCTAAGCCCCACCAACCACTGTTACAAAACCTACCTACAGCCCTTACCTTCCTTTCCTTCTCCCTCTTTCTCTTTAGAAGAGACATTCTGTCCTGTCAAGATGTATCCCTCCACCTGAATTCAGGATCCCTTCCAATCCCCTTAGAGATCTTGCCCCATTACTTATCCCTTCCTTTTTGTATATTTTCTTTTCTTTTTTTCCTTTTTTTATATTTTCACTCTCTGGTTTTCTTACCACTCTTTTTTTTTTTTTTTTTTTTTTTAATTTTAGAGAGAGCATGCCAGCAGGGGAGGGGGCAGAGGGAGAGAGAGAGAGAGAGAGAGAGAGAAAGAATCTTAAGCCGGCTCCATGCTCTATCCCACCACCCTGGGATCATGACCTGAGCTGAAATCAAGGTAGCTCAGCTGACTGAACCACCCAGGCACCCCTCTCTTATTACTCTTATTTCTCACTGTATAAGCCTGTTCCTACCTATCACATTTTTAATGTCTTTTTCTTCTGTCCTTCTTTTGTTTGCAACCTACTTTTCTCCCTTTACCTTCTAACCTTCCAATCTTCCTCATCTCAGTCTGCAATCTCTACTTTTTCAGACCTACTGAAACCAGTAGTCACCTCCTAATTTTGGAATCTAGTGATACAGTCTCAGAATGGAGCCACTCTGTGCGGCTATTTAAAAGAAAGAGTAATCTATATGTATTGATATGGAATGGTCTGGAAGTTAGGTCGTTAAGATTAAAAAAAGGTAAATGCTGAGTCATGTTTATTGTAGTCCACCAATTGTGTGTTAGGTGTGTGTGTTTGAGAGACAAAGGTATATATCCTTTTCTTTCTATAAGCGTATATGAGCTCTGAAGGGATACATTAAAAGGTTACTGACACTGGAAAGGAGAATTAGGAACAAAGGTGGGAGGAAAACTCACTCTTCACTCTATGGCATATTTCACTGTTTGAGTTTGTAACGTTACAAATGTGGTTTGAATATACTTTTTACTTATTTAAAAAACTTCTAAATGTGAAAAGAAGTATATAATTTTCAGTCTTCCTTTCCCTCATTTCCTCCTTGATTTCTGGGACACACTCCTTCTGGGTTTTACCCCTACCCCTTCAGACCTTTCCTTTACCTTTTCAGACTTTCTTTCACCTGTCCCTTAATTCTTAGACTAAATATTTATTGCACACTTATTATGTGTCAGGCATTATTCTAGGCACTAAAGAGGCATGATAATGAACAAAACAAACAAGGATCTCCGCTCTAGTGGAACTTGCACTCTGGTAATGTGGAAGATAGTCTCTAGAGATAGCAGCGATTAATTCCTCCCTCCATGTAGACAAATGCCACTGTTGATGTCAAGAGATGAAATCTATTTCCTCTTCACCTGAATATGGGCTAGTTTTGTGATATTTTTTTTTTAACTAACAGAATATGGCAGAAATGAAGTTCTGAGACTCCTGAATCAAGGCCTTACACAACTGGCAGCTTCCACATCCCCCTCTGAGAAGCCAGCTGCCATGCTCTAAAAAAGCTTCAACTATATTACAGGTTGGTAAGAGACAATGTGGAGAGATAGGCCACGAGGAAGAGCATTATAGTGTCAAAATATGAGCGGAGCCTTCTGGGACCTTCCAGGCCAGCCCAGTTACTGGCTGAATGCAGATGAGTGACACCAGCCAGTGGCAAGTGGAGCAGAACAGCCTATTCAAGCCCTGCCCGAATTCCTGGCCCAAATTCGCAAAAAAATAAGAAATTGTTTCTTTTAACCGCTAAGTTTTGGGATGGTTGGTTATGCAGCAACACCTGAAACAAGTGGGAAGAGTGAGAACTAATAAACGAATATGGTGGTGACTGGGCTATAAAGAGGCAAAATAGTGCAATACTAAAAGCACATGCTTTTAGCCAGACAGCCTAGGTTCAAATCTCAGCTCCAGCACTTACTAGCTTTGGGACCTTAGCACAAGTTATTTGGTTCTGTGTACCTCTGTTTCTTCATCTACAAAACAGGGGTAGTTATCTACTTTACAGGGTGATGGGAGGTTTACATGTAAATTTTTTAGAATGGTATGTGGCACATAAGCACATATTAATGTGAACAATAAAGGTAAGAGAGTAGATAGAAAAGAGTGCAATTTTATATAAGGTTAGCAGGAAAAATCTCTCTTCTAAAAGGACTGTAACATATCTGAACAGATCTGTAAAGAAGCCAGGGCAAACCTTATGGATATCTGACAGTCTGTAACTAGCAAAGGCTAGGAGGGTGGTGTGGCTGGAGCTGAATGAGAAAAGTTTGAAAGAAGCTGAGTGAGACTAGAGCCGAATTTAAAAAGGTGGAAAGGCAAGAGATAAGAGAATATCAGGTAGATAATGATGTGGTCTGGGGACAGATCCTTTGGGCCAAGGAAAGGACTTTGGGCTTATCTGAATGATATGGGCAACGCTGCAGGGCCATCCTCGGGGTTGTTGTAATCTGGATGCTGTTTTAAAGAGATGACTCTTCTGCTCTGTGCAGAGTGATCAGAGTGTAAGGGTTTGAGTGGAAGCAGAGAGATCAGAAAGAGCCTATTGCAATAGTTGAGGCAGTCATATTGGCTTGGCCTGGAGTGGCAATGGAGGAAAAGGCAAAAAGGAGTTATATTCCTGATGTATTTTGAAAGTAGGGCCTAAATATTTGCTCATGGATTAGGCATGAGCTTTGAGAGAAAGAGAAATTAAAGCCTAAGTTATTGGTGGAAATGTGTTGTCACTCACTGAGATGGGCAAGACTGGGTGGGGGGGGGGGGACGTATGAGGAAATGGAGAGGAGGTACCATGTGTTCATATTTGAGCATGTTATAGTTTATATGGTTATTAGGCATCTGAATGGAGTTGTCAAGTAGGCAGTTGTATATAGGAGTCTTGTGTTAAAGGAGAAAGCAGGGCTTTGGAACTTGTTGATGGAAAAGTGAGATAGTCTGAGGCCTGAGCCCTGGGACACTCCTCTATTTAATTTTTTTTTAATGTTTATTTATTTTTGAGAGAGACAGAGACAGAGTGTGAGTGGGGGAAGGGCAGAGAGAAAGGGAGACAGAATCCAGAACAGGCTCCAGGCTCTGTGCTGTCAGCACAGAGCCCAACGCAGGGCTCAAACTCACAAACCATGAGATCATGACCTGAGCCGAAATCAGACGCTTAACCGACTGAGCCACCCAGGCGCCCAGACACTCCTCTATTTAGAAATTGAAAAGATTGGGAGACTCTAGTTCAGAATCCTGCTGGGTTCTGAGTGGGGGAAATACTTGTGTTTGAGAAACAGAAAGAAGGCAAAAATATCTAGCAGAGTGTATGAGAGAGAAGAGTGGTAGCAAATGAGGTTGTAGTGATTATGTAGGGGTTGGTAGGCCAGGATATGATTTTGTTTTTATTCCAAATGTAAGGGAAATCATCGGAAGAAAGTTTTAAGTGGGGAAATCATCTGATCTGATTTATACTTTTGAAAAAGTTCATTCTGTATAGTGCTTTATGTGTACTTCCTACTTCATTACACAGAATATTAAAAAGAAGCTTACGTAACGATTGAGATTTAGTAATATTAATATTTTTAAGTTCATTCTGAATGAATATATTATAGGAGAGTAAGAATAGAAACAGCGAGACTAAGTAGGAAGTATTGCATTAAGTCAGAGGAGAGATGATGATGCCTTGGACTAGGGCGATCACAGTACGAATTGAGAATTAGATAGATTTTTTAAAATTATGTATTTGCCTTTATTTGAACTAACACATTGCTACCAGATTACATCACTTTTCAGAGCTGAGAATTAGATAGATTTGAGATATCCTCTGGAAGCAGAATTGGCATAATTTAATGATGGATCAGACATGATATTCAATTCATATACTGCCTGAGTTTTCTTCTTGAACAACTGATTCATAGGAAATCCATTTTCTGAACTAGAGAAGACTAATAAGAAGCATCTCAGCTTGGTTCAAGGGGTCTGTTTTTGGCATATGACTTTGGGATACCTTTTCGGCATCCAAGGGGAAATGTCAAATTGGCAGTTGGTCTTCTAGAGAGAAATCGGGGCTGGAGATAGAGATTTGAGAGTCATTTGCACATAGGTGCCATTCAAAGCTGAAGGGATTAGATGAAATTATCTGGGAGGAAACTGGAGATAAGGACTGTGCATGGGGTTGCCCAAACTTGGAAGTTGATCAGAGGAGGAGGCAGGAAAGATAATTGCAGAGAAGTCCCCACAAAAGTAGGAAGAAAACTAGGAAAGTGCCCACTTCACAGAAATCAAAGAGGCTTTCAAGAAGAGTGACATAAATGGTGTTGAATGTTGCTAAACAGTAGAGATAAGGTCTAATAAGCATTTGGATTTGATAAGATGGACTGCCTGGTGACTTGGCAAGAGCAAGTTCAGTGGAGCAGTAGATGCAGAGGTTTTATTGAGGGCGACTTAAAGAGAGAATAGGAGGTAAGAAAGTAAAGACAGCACCTTAAAGAAGTTTTGCTGTGAACTGAGATATAAACTTGGGGCAGTAGCTGGAGGGGGTGTGGAGTCAAGATATAGAATAGGTACCCAAAGCCCAAGCATTAAAAACAACAATAAAGCACAAATAGTTGATATGAAGGCAAACCTAGATTTCCTATTGGAAAGAATGTGACCTTGCAAAGGAAAAAAAGTAGTTAATGTGAAGGTAAACCTAGATTTCCTATTGGAAAGAATGTGACCTTGCAAAGGAAAAAAAAAAACAAAACAAAACACAAATAGTTGATGTGAAGGCAAACCTAGATTTCCTATTGGAAAGAATATGACCTTGCAAAGAAAAGATATTCAAACATGTCTTTCTATAGATTGTCATAGACTCAATACTGACAGCACACAATCTGAGTTGAATCTGTTTATAAATATAGGGTTTTTTTAGCATGACATATATTATACTAATTTGCAAACCTGTATGTCTCTCTTGTTAGATTCTAAGCTCCCAGATAGTGTTTTTCTCATTTTTAAATTCCCTAGAGAATAGCACAGCACCTTGCACTTTAGTAATTGTTCAATAAAATTGTTTATTGAGATCTAGCAATTTACCAATTTGTTGAAATGCAGTTCATTGTTATAGACATAAACCACCCTGACTGACATAGGTTCTAATTCATATCCTCTGATTGATTGGCTGCTGAGAGGAACTGAGGAGTGATTCTCCCACAATCCTATCCTTAGAAGTCACAGAAGACAAGGATCCTCCTGCACTCAAAGGGCAAAAGGATTGAAGGCAATGGTTTACCTGCCCTGGGGCAATCAGTGAGTTCTTGTATGAATGGGGGGGGGGGGGGGGGGGGGGAGGCAGGTGTGATGAAGCCTCTGGGAAGTAATGCTATTTGGGCTAATTTTAATAATATTGCAATACAGTATATTTTATGCTATTTGCAAAATGTTTCATGCGTATTTTATTCTCAACCTGATTGGTATAATCATTCCTAAAATACAGACGAAGTAATTGGGGCCCTCTGACTTTCCAAGTTAATCGAACTACTCTAAGTGGGAGAGGGTCTCCAACCGAGGTCTAGATCTTCAAACTCCAAATCCTATCTTCCCCCTACTTCAGCTCCTCCTGGATCAGTTGTAGAATAAAGAGTTCAGGACTAAGATAAAAAGTAGAGTTCAAAAAAAGAGATGATAGAGGTTGACAGAAAAGAAGTAACAGGATTAGTAAAGGCCAGGATCAGAAACTGAGAATGACATTCATGGGAGGGCTGTATACAAGGACATGCCTCAGAGTAGGGTCAAAATGAACAAGTAAACACCGGTTCTAGGCTCCCACCCTGTACATGTATGTGTATATGTGTGGGGGTGGGGCTGCATTCACACACATACATAAATGCTATTATTTAATTAACAGCCAATCTGAATGGAGTATAAGATATAGTTCATGCCCTCAAAGAAGATACTTAACTTGTTAGGAAAACAATCAAAACAATGATTAGAATGCACACCTGAGACGATCAGTGATCCAGGAGTTCAGCCTTGAGAGAGACTGGGGGTAGTGGTGGGAGAGGGATCACAGAAGCAAGGAAAGGTTCAGAGCAGAGCTGTAACCTCAGGTAGGACTTGAAGGAGGAACAGGTCCAGGGGAGGGAGGAACATATCAGATGAGAACACGGGAAAGTTCAGTCACAACAGCAGGGAAGGTTTGTTGGACATTGAGGTGTGAATGCAGTGAAGAGTAAGTGGATGACTGGGGAACAGAGGTAAACAGGGCAGGATAGTCAGGTTGTGAGAAGCCAGGCTGAAGAATGTAGCCTTCATTCCATAGGTATGTAGGGGAACTTTGAGAAGTGATCAAAGAGGAATTTTTGAAATATAACACAGAAAAACCTTTTGGGCCTTCAAAGTAGAGTTTTAGTCTGTGTATCTTGTTTTACTTAACCATTAAAATAGAAGCTGAGTGTTTTACACTTTTTATTCTTACTGAATTAGGTTAGGTTTCTCTCCTGATAAGAAGGGTAGTTAAAAATAACTTAGGGGGTGCCTGGGTGGCGCAGTCGGTTAAGCGTCCGACTTCAGCCAGGTCACGATCTCGCGGTCCGTGAGTTCGAGCCCCGCGTCGGGCCCTGGGCTGATGGCTCGGAGCCTGGTGCCTGTTTCCGATTCTGTGTCTCCCTCTCTCTCTGCCCCTCCCCCGTTCATGCTCTGTCTTTCTCTGTCCCAAAAATAAAAATAAAAAAAACAAAAAACTTAGACCTTTGTTTTAAAAACAGATGCTGAGATTCTAAATGGCTGAAGGACAAGATAGGGGTACCCAACTCTCACTGACATCAGGGAGCACATTACCCTGTGGCTGAACTTCATGAAAGAGGGTAATGTCTCAAATGAGGAGCAAAGATCTGCTGATGACATTGTAATTTAGGGGAATTATTTAAATAGAAATGCTTCTACCCATCTCATATTAGGAATAATTAGTGGATTGAATGACTAATCACCAGATGTAGGCAAGTAGATGGCTAACATGTTATTTTTAGAATGGAAGCATATGGCTATATGAGAGTTGCTGAGATATATATTCATAAAGTCTATATTATGAGATGTAAATAACCATTAAAGCATATTTAAATATCTGTATCTATATCTGAGTTGTGTAATATGTCCCTAATAATGTTACACTTCTCTTATTCTTTCCTTGTCTCTGTTTTGTTGACAAAACCTGTTCTACTGACTTATCTTAGCATTCTGGATCTCAAGCTGGTCATGACATGTCACTTTTTTTTTTTTTTTTTTTTTTTTTGCTAAAAATCAAAAGCAGTGGTTTGGGCTAAAGGCCCTCTTTTTGTGTGCGTGTTACAATGTATAACTTGTAAATTGTTATATAAACATTTAAAGAAAACATTTAGGTCCCAACCTACAAAAAAGCAAATATTTATTTGCAAGTGAGTCGTTTGAAACTTAGAACATGTTTTCCCATAGAAACAGCGAGGTAAATCATAGTTTTGTTCCTGGACTAATCCACAAATGTTTTTTGATTTATGATATTGTTCAAATAATGTGCATTTGCAATGAAAAAATACAGCTGAAAGCAATAATTTTGTAATACTTTATAATTTTAAAAACAAGAAGGAAAACCCCTTGGTATTGAGCGGGTAATTTTTCATGACTGCTGGTACTTAGAAGCGGGTTTTAGGGATGGAGAGTTGGATGGAAGCTGTGGAGCTCTGGATCGCACAGGGGAACTGGAGGGCGAGCAGGAAGCAGCGTCCGCCCAGCCATACTGGACCTGACGCGACAGCGGAAAACGTGCCTCCTTATATCTACACAGATCAATATATCCTGCCCTATTTTGAATCAATCGGGATAAAGTAATAAAATCCCTACAACTCGGCAAACATCTATATATAAAACCCGGCATTGCCAATCTGTTTGCACACTCCTGTCAACCTTTACCAACCGGCCCTGCTGGGGCAGTGGGACTGACAGCCACGCGACGGCGGGATTCTCGGGCTGATTGGGAAACTACTGTTCCCTTCGCACAGCGATGAGGGGTTGTAAAACACACAAGCAGCTTGTCTTTATTAAAAGGTCGATACTGTATTTTGTTGACCATGGGTTGGTTTTTTTTTTGCATTCATCTTTAATTTTTTTATTAAAAAAATATTGCAATAAGATTCTTTATTATTTTGATTTGTCTTGATTACCGGGTTTTGTGGGGCTTTTTAATGCTCCTTGCTGCCTCATCCCAATCCAGGCACTGGTGGGAAGCAGTGAGGAAGGAAGACCTATAAACAGTGCCCCCATACATTATACTTTTCTGCCTTCCTTTCTCCTTCTCGTCCTTGTCCCTCCCTCCCTTCCGTTTCTTTTTTATTTTTTAAATCTGCTTTTCTTACTTTGGGCCTCCAGCTCCAGCAACTTTCCCTGGCTGTTACTGAAGGCTCTCCCATGGCCGGGAGCCAACTGGCTCTTGGGGACTGGGAGCTGGGGAGGGCATAGTATTTCTGAGGGGCAGAGGCCTAGTCTATTTTGACAGGTTTTAAAATGCTTGTTTTTTGTTTTTTAATGTGGTTAAACCCTCTAAATTTCAGAGCCTTGAGGCCAAGTCTGGTTTGCCCATGCCTACTAACTGCTAGTCTTATGTATATGGTAAATGCAGTTGAAGGGGAAAAAACTGATTAAGTAATTGGACAAGGAGAAGAAAAAAGATTTTTAAAATACGATTATGTAAATGTGAGGCAGAGATTGCCTGAGGTGGGATCACTTTGGCTGTGAGTGGCAGAGTCCAAAGAAAATTGGCAAGAGTCACGTGTGGTGGGAGAAGAGATTTGGGATTTGGGACGGTCATTCCTTTGAAAAAGAAGTTGAGAGGGAGGAAAAGTTGAGTTGGCCAGTTCTGCATCCTGGCCACTGAGTGGTGCTGTGGGTACAGGCTGGCTGCTTTCAGGAATGAGGGACAGAGGAGTTCAGGCATCCTGGGAAAGAGATAGGGGAGGGTCAGCCACAGAATTTGCTGGGATCAGAAAGGACCTATAAAGGTCAAGTTTTTGTAAGTTGTGCTTATTTGTATTTAAGTACCCACAATATATGCATATTTTAAAGCAATAGTAACTTGCAGGAGACATTTCAAACAGTTCTAAAACTCTACTGCTTTTAGTACTGTGGAGTGTACTACATGTCAGCATGGACGGGTTCCCAGGCTAGACCACTTTACTCTGACAGAGCAAGAAACTTTAGGGCAATGTTAAGGAAGGTTATGGGAGCATCTTATAATGCATTCCACACAAATTAACAATGTCAAGTTGTACAAGGTACCATTATTCTTTAGTCACTACTTCTGTAGTGGACTAATTATTCTGACTCTTCATTGACTGTGAGGAGCTGCTAGAAAGAAATTGGGTGGAGTTGAAGACAGCAGATGGAGTGTGCTCATCTCACCTCTACTTTCAGACATGTATATTTCCTATCAGAGAAGAAGTTCTTTCATGTGGGTTGGGACATCATCCTGAATACCAAGAAGCAAAATTTCCTTTCACACACAAGGGAACAGTATGCTAAGTTGATGGATCCACTGTGTGGGAGGAAAAGAGTGTTCATAGCACTTTTGAGTGTTCATGGTGTGGAGACATGGTTAAGAGCATAGACCCTAGAGTTAATACTGGTGGGTTTAAATTTTTTTTTTTTACATTTATTTATTTTTGAGAGAGAGAGAGGGCACAAGTGGGGAGGGGCAGAGAGAAAAGGAGACAGAATCCGAAGCAGGCTCCAGGCTCTGAGCTGTCAACGCAGAGCCCGATGTGGGGTCCGAACTCACAAGCCATGAGATCATGACCCAAGCCGAAGTCAGACACTTAACCGACTGAACCACCCAGGCACCCCAATACTGGTGGGTTTAAATTCCAATTCTAACACCTATACTCTGCAAAACTTTGGACAATCCCCAGTTTTCTCAACTCAACTTTGGGAAATAATTATCTACATCACAGAATTCATGAGATAATGTATCCTAAATGTTTGGTGAGAAAGGATAAAAAAATGGTGCCTAAAGAAAGAAGGGAGGACCGGCACAGGCCTGGAGATTCTTTGGTATGATTGATTACCTCCCTATTTTCAAATTGTATCAAGGAGGAAAATGGTCAAATAGGTTAAAAGTATGGATTTTGGAGCTGCTCTGCCTTGGTTCAAATCCTGGTTCCACCACTTCTTGCTTGTGTGGCCATGGGCAAATTATTTAATAGTTCTGACCACAGAATTGTTATGAGTAAATACAAGTCAACTACCCATGTGTTTGCGTGATTATTATTGTCACTTTTTCCCTACCTATAGCTGGAGGACTTGGACTAAACATGTGATAAGACGCCTTGCTATAGACCTGATTATGCTATATTTACAAATCTATTTTTTATAAAAACATTAAATTGCTGTTTTTAAAAAATCATACTGCTATATTGAAGGTGGAAAGTTAAATATAGAATCAGTGTCCCCATTTCAGTGGGCACCATACATCAGTTTAAGTCATTTCTGGGATTTTTTTTTAATGCATTCAAATTCAAGAAATCAAAACAAATAAACAATCATACAAATGCAAAGAACAGAGAGAAAACATATGGTCTGTAGAAGCAGATTTCCCAAGGAATCCTACAATTTTAAATAATTGGTCCTTTTTTGGTATGGTGTCCAGTATAATTGCATTGCTTCACGAAGCTAAGTCATTCTGTCACAAGAACACCTCACAATTAGATTTCTTTACCTGTCAGTGAAATGTCTTTTTTAACTGTCATTGCTTTCCAGTAGTTTTAGAATGTTGTTCTACACATATGGAATCACTTAGCATTCTTGAGTGTTCCATCTGTAGTTAACAGTTTTGATTCACAACAGATAAACTGCTCTTTCAGAAGCCAATGCCACGATTTGGAGAGAGCCTCAATGAGAGGCAGGAATCTAATATCAGAGCCAGTAGCACAGAATTTAAGCTAGAAAACTGGTAATTGGGGCATTTGGCAATTCGAGCAGAAATTTCCAGGGCTCCAGAAATTGTCTTCTAAATCAGTAAGAACTTGTGCGATTTGGAAATGTGGTCATTGTGCTCCACATACTTTCTCAATTACTCATCAGTTTTGAACGTTATTCTTTCTTGAAGGCAGTGAAAAAAGATGACACTGGAATTTATGCCATCAACTTCATTGTAGAAATTAAGTACAAGTAAACAAATAGCACACCGAATATGCAATAGTAATATGCTGTAAATAAAGACCATAGCTACATTTAAAGGAACAAAGGAGACTCAGATCCCATATGCTTGCAGTTCTGCTTATTGTCAGAAGACAGCACTCTCAGCATGTAAAAGTTTCAAGTTAAACTACTCCAGGAAGAAGGAAGACATGTGATTTAAGAATCCTACATTATAGCTTTTATTTGGACCAAAGATGATGTCATGTTCCTCCTGATTCATGAACTAGAGTCACTTACCTATTACTGGTTCATCCTGAGTATAATAACTAATTTAAATTTAGGCCAAAAAATTAACGAGAAATGCAACCAAACTGAGATTTTTGTGCTCTTTGTACAAATACTGTTATCAGAGGGAAGTGGGTGGGAGATAGGATAGATGGGTGATAGGTATTAGGAGGCACTTGTGATGAGCACTGGGCATTGTATGTAAGTGATGAGTCACTGAATGCTACTTCTTTTGTTTGTTTGTTTTTTGTTTTTTGTTTTTTTTAATGCTACTTCTGAGACCAATATTGCACTGTATGTTAATTAAAATATAAATAAGAACAAAACAAAACAAAAATACTATTATCAGTGTGCCATCATGAAATAAAATTTGGGAAATTTGGTAGTTTGGGGAGCTTAAAATTTTTTTACTACTGCTAGTTGAGTAACCTTGAGAAAGCTCCTTAAACTCTTTAAGACTGTTCTTTCATGATCAAGTGGGGATAATAGTGGTATCTACTCATTGTCATGAAGTTGGAAGGATCAGCTTGGAGTCTGGCACAGAACAAGCACTGATGTGGTTGCTGTTGCTACTATTATTATTATTATTTCTGTATTTTTATCTAAAGCCTCTTCTGCTTTGTTGACAGTAGGAAGGAATATAAGCAAATAAGTAACCAAAATGTATAGATTTCATGTGAATATGCTTTTTAAAATAGTCTTCTTTTTCTACTTTCTTTTTAGAAAATTCTTAAGCACACACACAAAAATGAAGTTCCATATAGCCATCACTTAGCTTAAACAACTATTAATATTTTACCAAATTTTTTTATCTCCATCATTATTTTTCTGGAATATTTCAGAGCAAGGAAATTATGTCATTCTACCCATAAAGTAGAATCCCTTAATGAGTAGGCATCCCTTAATGTAGGATTGTTTTAAAACATATTCACCATGCAAAATTAAAAATAAGTTCTTAAGTTATCTGATACCATATTTAAATTTCCATATTTATTTCAGAAATGCTGTTCTACAGTGGTTACCAGGGGCTGGGGGTGGAGGCAATGGGGAAATGTCTGTCAAAGGCTGCAAAGTTTTAGGGGTGCCTGGGTGGCTCAGGCAGTTAAGTGTCCGACTCTCTGTTTCAGCTCAGGTCATGATCTCATGGTTCATGGGATGGAGCCCCATGTAGGGCTCTGGGCTGGCAGCATGGAGCCTGATTGGGATTCTCTCTCTCCCTCTCTTTGTGCCCTCTCCCCCCACTTGTGCTCTCTCTCTCAAAAATAAATAAATAAACATTAAAAAAACACAAAGGCTGCAAAGTTTCAGATATGCAGGATGAATAAGTTCGGGAGATCTAATGTATAGCAGGGTGATTACAGTTAACAATGCTGTACTGTGTACTTGAAATTTGCTAGGAGAATAGTTTTGTTTGTTTGTTTGTTTGTTTGTTTGTTTTTTCCAGAGAGATTTTAATTGTTCTTACCAAAAAAAGAAAAAAAGTTAACTATGTGAGGTGAGAGAGATGTTAATTAATTAGCTCATTGTGGTAAATATTTCACAATGTATACATATATCAAAATGTCATCTTGTACACCTTAAATATATGCAATTTTTACCTGTCAAGTATACCTCAATAAAGCTGGGGAAAAAAGAAATGTCATTTTACAATTTATTTGTTCAAATCAGGATCCAAACAAGGTCTACATATTATGTTTGTTGTGTCTTTCAAAACTTTATAATTCACTTTTTTTTATGCCATTAATTGCTAGAGAATCAAGTTATTTGTCCTTTCTGATTTGGCTGTTTGCTTCATTGTGGTGTTAACTTCTCTGTCCTCTATATTTCTTGCAACTTGTTTTTAGATCTTAGACAATTGATTAGATTCCAAATCTTTTCCTTTTTTTTTTTTTCAAGTTTATTTATTTTGAGAGACAGAGCTCAAGAAGGGGAGGAGCAGAGAGACAGGGAGAGAGAGAATCACAAGCAAGCTTTACATTGTCAGCACACAGCCTGATTCAGGGCTCAAACTCATGAACTGTAAGATCATGACCTGAACCGAAGTCGGATGCTTAACTGACTGAGCTACCCAGGTGCCTCTAAATTTTTTTTCTTTAGCCAAAAATATATCACAGGTGATGCTGTATACTTCCTGGCTCATAGTGGCTGGGTATCCCAAATTTCCCTAAGATGGGTCAGTAGACTCAGATGTTGTAAGCCTGACCCTTCATTGCAAAGTTCCTTATCAATCTTTTACCTAATGATTTTAGCCTTCATTGATGATTGCTGCTTAGCTCTATGATTGTATAATAGGGAATTTTCTACTTCTAACATTTCTTCTTCATTAGCTGGAATTCATATATAAGGAAGAATTTCCCCCTCATTAATTACCTGATAACACTGGGAAAACAATTTCTGTATAAAAGACAAAATAAACTTGATCCCCCCCCCCTTATTTATCAACATTCAGTCATGAATTGGTGCACTAGAAACCTCTAAGTGACAATTTTGTTTAGATAAATGTATGGATTTTATGTATTTCATGTGTTTCAATCCATTGCAGTCATTGTTCTTTTTGATACTCACATTGTCCCATCTTAAGCCAAATGGGAGTCCCTTCAAGTTGGCTACTACATCCTTTTAAGATGACTTCCATTGACATAAGATGAGCCTGTGACATCTTTCTTTTTTAAAAAGTTTTTATTTAAATTCCAGTTAGTTAACATGCAGTGTAATGTTAGTTTCGGGTGTACAATATAGTGGTTCAACACTTCCATACATCACCCAGTGCTCATCACAAGTGCACTTCTTAATCCCCATCACCCATTTAACTCAAGCCCCCATCCACCTCCCTTCTGCTAACAATCAGTTCTGGGACATCTTTCTTGATAACTTCTTAGCTTTCATGTTCTTGGTAGTCAGCCACCATTTCTCCATGGATGTTTGATTCTTTTTAATGGGAAATGGTATTTAGAGACCACAAACGGAGTATTAGGGTTGTTCATTACTATTGAGTCAACATTGTTTCTAGGTCTTTTGGCTGACAGAATTTTGTTTTTAAAGAAAAAAAATTTATAAGTTCATATGGATATTTCCAAATAAAATGTAAGATAACATGATTTGGGGTCACCTGGCTGGCTCATTCAGTAGAGCATGTAACTCGTGATCTCAGGGTTATGAGTTTGAGCCCCATATTGCGTGTAGAGATTGCTTAAAAAGATAAAGATAACATGATTTTTATTTGGCTTGTTTGATTTGATATTTATGTCTATTTTTTCTTATGCTGAAAAGTTTAGTTCTGATGACATTGTCATAATTATGTATTTGTTTAATCCTAAAATACACCAGTAACAGTTTCAAATAATAGCAATATTGCTAATGTTAGTAAAATTACTGACTACAGTGTATTTCTCCTCATGTCTTTGCCACACGAAAACACAAAAGCATTTTGTTTTTTCCACCTAACAATGTATTTTGATGATCATAGCCTATCATTACATAGAGGTCTCTCCTTTTTATAGCTGCATATTGCTCCATTGTATGAATGTTTATTTTTAATGTTTCTGACAAACTTCACATTATTCCTCCTCTTACTGTCTGTTGAATACTTGTGATAATCTACATATTCTAGAAAGGTTATAATTAAACCATAATTCCTAATAATTGGGCTAAATTTAGACAATGCAAATATTGGAAAAAGTGTAAATTTTCAGCTAAACATAGTAGAGTAGTTTGAATACCCAATGACTGAGAAAGGAAAAAGGACTCCAAAAACATATGGAGGGAGAATCTAGCCTGAAATTGTCTATAACCTGTGATTTTACTGCTTGTTAAAAAATGGCTACTATTTGTCTTAATACAGATTCCCCGAAAACACAGCCTGAAGCAAAAGCTTACATGCTAACACTTAATAATTTTGAGGAGGAGAAGTCATGTGCAATCCCCGGGAAATAGAAGGGAGGAGAAAGGGAATCAAAGCAGAGAAGGAGGGAAAGCAAGCAGGTTCAGGGAGTATGTTTCTGAGCTGGCCTCACCTCCTTAACAGACATTGTGGGTATCATAATGGCAGTGCACTCCGCGGGACTTCCTCATGTCTCGATTGTGTCACCTGACCCTGACAGGCTATGGCCAGGCATGGGAGTCTCTCTTGTCAGTCAGCTTCATGTGTGGGGGCTCTTTGGTCTGTGACAGGGGGAGGTAGAAGTAACAGTGGCCATGCTTTGAGACAACATAGTGGGCTTCTCAAGCCATGAAACTGACCAGGTTGCTGAGGTAGGTCCGGCCAACCTGGAGTGGTGTGAGCACTGGGTCCAATTCACAGTTCAAAATGAAGTCATCTAAATCTTCTGTCCTTACTCAGAAATATTTGATAATAAAAATTGTTTTGGACATAGATCTAGCAAACATCTTTTTTTTTTTAATTTTTTAATGTTTATTTATTTTTGACAGAGAGAGAGACAGCATGAGTGGGGGAGGGGCAGAGAAGGAGGGAGACACAGAATGTGAAGCAGGCTCCAGGCTCTGAGCTGTCAGCACAGAGCCCGACGCAGGGCTCGAACCCACAGACCGTGAGATCATGACCTGAGCCGAATTCGGACGCTCAACCGAGTGAGCCACCCAGGTGCCCCAAACATCTTTTTTTTTTTTTTAATGTTTATTTATTTTTGAGGCAGGGGGAGGGGCACGGAGAAAGAGAGGGTCTAAAGCAGGCTCTGCTGATCTAAAGACAGCAGCAAGCCTGATGTGGGGCTCGAACCCACAAACCTTGAGATAAAGACCTGGGCCAAAGTCAGATGCTTAACCAACTGAGCCACTCAGATGCCCCTAGAGCTAGAATTAAGAAGTCATTTAATATTTTTCCTTGACTTTATTTATTTATTTATTTTCAGTATGGAACGTTTTGGGAATTTGTGTGTCATCCTTGCACAGGGGCCGTGCTGATCTTCTCAGTATTGTTCTGATTTTAGTATATGTGCTTCCGAACTGAGCACTTCCTTGACTTTAAAGAAGACTGTAAATAATTTTTGAAAATTCTGAAGGGTATTTCACAGTTTCCCTGAGTAGCCCATCTAGTATTTAAACATAGCATTTTAAACCTTAAAAATAT
This sequence comes from Panthera uncia, assembly GCF_023721935.1. Classification (NCBI taxonomy): domain Eukaryota; kingdom Metazoa; phylum Chordata; class Mammalia; order Carnivora; family Felidae; genus Panthera; species Panthera uncia. The sequence goes on along the minus strand of NW_026057584.1, from coordinate 33,783,679 downwards.
CAGGCTATTCTATTTAAGCAATTTGTGACTTAGGTGAATAACCCCCTAGCTAATAAAAATGCTAGCCATTCAAAAAAATCTAAAACTTATGATAATTAGAGGGTGATAAGGAAAAACTGTCTCATGCATGGTCTGGGTTTTGTATAATAAAATTCACAATCTCCTTTTAGGCAGAAATCAGCATTTCTCATAAAAGGTATTATAATCAAATTATGATAAATTCTAACAGAATTAAGTATTCTGAGAAATTAACTTCTTTCACTTTCTGTTGATTGTTGGTCAAAGGTTTATTTGGTCTTTAACCAAATAAAAATTTTTGAGGTATTAGTTTAACTGGTCATTTTTTTTTTTTTTTTACTAAATGTCTCTAATTTGAGTGAATCTTTAAACTGGCCTATTTTACATCTCTTCTCTTATGGAAATTTTGAAATAAAACTTCAAATTTCATAATTCATAATGAAATGTTCATATTTAATTAAATATGTTCATAATGTTCATAATTAAGTTCTCTGAAACTTTCCTTTAACTATTGAGGCTCAGGTATCAAATATAAATAAATATTGCTGTGGTAATAGACATGACTCATTTTTCACCCCTTAATGATACTGATTATATGTGTGTGTGTGTGCGTGTGTATCCTACATTCTGTCTCATTCTGATTAGTACATTATAGTGGCAATAACATTAGGAGTCTATGAGAGAAAAAGTTCTGTTCAAACACCACAAAGTTAACTCAAGCTATTTCCTTGACATGTCATGCTATTAATATGGTAAACATTAACTGCATTTATGTGGCAGGAAGGGGTGGGGGAAGGAGTGGGAAGAAGAGAGAAAGAGAAGGAAATATTTTATGCAAACTCCTCTCTCCCCACCATTGGATAATATCACTATCTGTATAGTAAAAACAACACAGTTGCTTACTAGATCATTTTTGAATCAGTGAATGGATGACTACCGCTCTGGAGCTATTAAATATTATATACTATTGCTTGGAGGCAAAGAGACAGAGAACTATTTTCTTGTTCTATGATTCTGTGGTTTCTTTCACTACTAAAAGCTGGCTAGGTTGCAAATTTATTTTAAAGTCTGAGAAGCAAAACGCTTTCAGATGAAAGGCAGGGAGAAAATACTCCTCAACATGTCCACTTTAGCACCAGGGAAGCCTAATCAATATCATTATCATTTACATGGATAAGCAATGTAAATTCATAAAAGCTAGGTATACTAACAGCACTAACTTATGCCTGGAATAAGAACTTTGTGCCAAGATTGATTCTATGCAATATTAGCTGTCCTGTTTTCGGTCGTGCACGTAAGAATGCAGGCAGCCACCTTTTCGATGTAGTTTCTTGCGCTGATAAGGAAAACTGCTGAAGTCATGAGGCTGCTCCGCTCACAGCCCTCATGTGAGTCATATGAAAGCTCCAGCATTGCTGACCTCTGGCAAAAAGGGAGCGAACGAGGACAGGAGAAGCAGAGGGGAAGAGGTTCAAGTGCGGGTTTTCTCCTTGAACCTAGAAGATTATGGGTCAAGAGCTGTGTACAAAGACTCTCCAGCCTGGATGCAGCTGCCATCGCTGTTGGGAGGGAGGCGATGCACACAGCTGTCAGAGGACTGCGCCTGTGCCGGCGGAGGCTGCGATCGAGGTATTTGTAACCCGGGAGGAGCATCTACCTCTGTTGATAAACTAGGGAGCTCAGAGACTCCCTTTCTGGAGCAGGGTCTGATTTCTCTGCGATGGGTCAAAAACAATAAAAAGAAAATTCTATTAAAGTCACTGAGAATTTATGGCTGTTGCTATCAAGTTTGGGGATGTTCTTGTAAAGCAAAAGGGAAAAATAATCCTATGCTTTGGGCTACACGAAATTCAGTTGACTTGAAGTTGAGAAAGTAGTTATTTTCTTGGAATATCTGAAGTCCTAAGTTACACAGCTGAGCCCCAGAAAGCAAGCTGCAGTATTGGTATGCTATGGATTCAAAATCACAATGATTAGCTTATGACTATTAGCAATGACATACTAGAAAATTATTCCCCAAAAGAGATAAATTAAAAGAACATGAAAAGACTGAACCAAACAGAGAAAAATTGGAAACCATCCATCAGAGAGATTTAAGTTAATCTAAGTGTTAAAGAAATATTTTTAAGTGAAGAAACAATGTAGAGTTTTAGCAGGTGATATCATTATGGTCTTTTTTAAGGATCTGACTTTCAGGAAAGGATTTGCTTTTTGGGGTGTAGGAGGCTTAGAAAACATCTGAAGAGTAACAATCAGATAAGTGAAGAAAAAATGCTTTATGCCAGCCACTGAGTCTTGACTTTGCATACATTTTATTCCTGTACTGTCTTTTTTCTCTAGCTAACAGACCTAAAAGAAGCATCATGTTCCATGACTTCATTTCACCCCAGGGGACTTCAGGCGGTCCGTGCCCGGAAGTACAAGAGTAAAAGGCCACGGAGTAACAGTGATTCTTTTCAGGAAGAGGATCTGAGGCAGGGTTTTCAGTGGGTGAGTGAACAGCTGATGTTGAAGTAGAATGATTTAATACATGCTTGTCTAGGAGGCTGGCCTTTACTTCTAGGGCAGGTACTGAGAGGGCCCCAAGTATACTTGGGCAATGCTAATTTCTCTGGGAAAAATGTCAACCCTAAAAAACGTGTTCTTTCTTTCCTTCCCACCTCTCTCCCCTCCCCATTCCCCTTAAGCAGAGGAAGAACCTCCCTTTTGGGACAGCCTCATCTTACTTGAACTTGGAGAAACTGGGTGAAGGTTCTTATGCCACAGTTTACAAGGGGATTAGCAGGTGAGTAACTCATAGCTGGGAGAGACTCTAGAGATGAGGATCCCACCCCTCTGATTTGAAATTATAGAGCCAGGTAACACATGACAGAAGTTCAGGACCAGGGTAAGACACCATAGTCAACAGGGAGAGACATGATGATTTAAATAGTCTGGCAAGGAAAACAAACTTCTCTTGCCCTAATTAAAATCAGTTCACTAAGACGTTTATCAACTTCTCTCTCTTTTATTCAATTTAAAGTAGAATTTTTCTACTGCTGACCCAAAGAACAATTACTGCTCTTCACAAATGCAGCTGGTAAGGTGTCTCTAAAGGGTTTTTCACGTCTCTCCCTAAAATACGAAGACAGAGTTTGCAACGTTGAATTTGTTCCTTCATTCTTCCTCTTACCTTCATAGAAGAAGCTGCACTTGGATTCTACAAAGCATGATACATGCAAAAAATTATTAGTATTTGGGTTTGTATACTTGTAAAATATATAAAATGGTTGGAGAAAAAAAAATAATGCTAATCCAGAAGCCAAGTGCCCATTTTGGCTAATGAAGTTTATTGAACATATGTGAAAGATCCATGAACTTCATTGGTTTTTAGTCAAGATGAGAAAGTCAGAAGGTCTGCTTTCTTTAATTTATGTTCCAATGGAGAAAATAGTAGCTCAATAGTAGTTAAATGTTAATTTTAAAAATGTAATATAAATATTGTAAGACTAGTTATTATTTATCCTAGTAATCACATTATTAGTTTTTAATGTTAAAACAGGATTTTAGGCAAAAATCATTTTATATACATTATTTAATACAATTCCATAGACTATCTTAGGAACTAAGAATATAAAATGTTTCCTTCAAGGGAGTCAACTGAGTAATAGTTTCAAAAATACATCAGAGGGGCACCTAAGTGGCTCAGTTGGTTAAACGTCCAACTCATGATTTCAGCTCAGGTCATGATCTTGCAGTTTGTGAGATCGAGCCCTGCACTGGGCTCTGAGCTGACAGCATGGAACCTGCTTGGGATTCTCTCTCTCCCTCTCTCTCTACCTCTCCCTGGCTCACTCTCTCTCTGTCTCAAAATAAATAAACTTAAAAAAATACATTAGAAATACTTGTTTAAGTGCATAGAGATATACATACAAGTACATTCATTGCAGCAAGATTTATAATAGAAAAAGTAAAAAAATCAGAGTAAAAACCTGGTCACAAATGCCCATTCATGGAGTACTAGCTAAATAATCACCATGCAGTGAAGTGGTGTGCAGTCATCTAAAGTATGAAGGAGATGTACCAATACAAGGAGATGTCCGATACTTTAAGAAACAAAAGCAAGTTACAGAACAATATGTATCCTATATTCTCATTTAGAAAAAAAGTACTCAGGTTTACTATGCATGTATAAATTTATGTGTGCGTTGAGGAGTCTGGAAAAATGCATAAGAGATTGTGAAATGTAGTTACTTCTAGTGGCTAAAACTGTGGTGGGCAAAGAAAGATTACTCAGACTTTTCACTTTATTCCTTACCACAAAGACATTACATTTATAATTTTAAAATAAGTAAAAAAAATCACAGAGATGAATGCCAAATAAATTCAACACCAATTACTACTTTTTAAAACTCTGAACAAGATAGGAATAGCATGATAATTCCTCATTATGATGTAGAGTATTTCAAATCAACAATCCACATACCTTCTTTCTTAAATACTAGAGACACCTCCATTGATTTAGAGATAGGACAAGAATTCTCATTATCCTTCACTGTTAAAGATTATAGCAAATATTCTAGCCAATGCAATGACCAAAGAAAACCCCTGACTATCATTTTTGTGGATTACAGAATTGTCTACCTAAAAAACCCAAGGCAATAATCCAAGGAGCCAGTAGCAGCAGTATGACAGAATAAGGTGATCAGCTACAAACTCAAAATACACTTATCAAAAGTTGTCTTGTGTATTAACAATAACCAGTTACTAGAAAGTTCAGTAAGGGAAGTTACTCTCACAACATCAACAACAAAAATCATTACTGTCAAAAAATGGGTGAGGGTAACTGAGGGACATAAAGACTTGAGAAAGAGTCAGACAGGCACTCATTCATTCTACTAATATTTATTAAGTACCTACTGTGTGCCAGACACTCTTTTAGACAATAAAGATTCATTGGAGAACAAAGGTGACAAAATTCTCTGCTCGTACGGAGTGTACATACTAGTCACGGTAAGATAGGCAATAAACAAATTAATGAAAGACTGAGTTTATTGAAGAGTGAAAAGTGCTTTGGGAAAGAATAAAACAGTGGAGAGGGATGGGGAGCGCCAGAGTAGGGTGGTGGATGACTATTCTAAATAGAGAGATGAGAAGGGAACACTTGAACACAGACTCTGACAAAGGTGAGGCAGGAGCCATGTGCATGTATAGTGGAAGACAGCCTCATGCAGAGGGAACAGCAAGCAACAAATCCCTGAGGCAGGAGGAGGCCAGGCATTGGAGGGGAGAGTGGAAAGACACGTGGACAGGGAAGAGCTGCAGTTGCAATAGATGGGGTGTATAAGGTATTATGGATTATTCCAGAGATTATTGAAGTACAGAATATTTGAATTAGAAAATCTAATAGTGCAAAGATGTCAGTGATTCTTTAATTTCAAGTTTTAATATATGTTATTTTTTAAAGTTTATTTATTTATTTTGAGGAACAGAGAGAGAGAGTGCGCACAAGCACAAGAAGCAGGGGAGGGACAGAGGAAGGGAGGGAGAGAAAATTCCAAGCAGGCTCCATACTGTCAGCATAGAGCCCAAGGCAGGGGCTCCCCCACGAACCTGAGCCAGCTAGAACCTGGCTCTATCTCATGACCTGAGCCAAAATCAAGAGCCAGATGCTCAACCGACTGATCCACCCAGGCACCCATCAAGTTTTAATATATTCTAAATATGTTCAAAACCCACAATAATTAAAATAGTATAGTATAAGAAAAGGCAGATCAAAGAAATGTGATTTTTTTTAAGTCCAGAATAGTCACAAACCTAAGTATTAGTAAGGTCTAATATATAATCATGGTATATACATCAAATCACTATCAAATCAGTGGGGAAAAGAAGACAGTCCAATAAACGAAGCTGGGATGATAGTTAGCAACTTGGAGTAAAGTAAATATATAATATGAATTCCTAGTAGATTAAAGAGCTAAATGAAAAAGAAGAGATAAGAGCTGGAAGAATAGGTAGAGGAATTCTGTGTAACCTTTGGGCTAGAAAGGTCTGTCTCTTCAAAACACTGAAGTCAGAACCCTTAAGTGTCCATGGTGCCCCATCTACCCATGTATGCTCTAGGGAGCCCTAGTTCTGAGAGACCTTAGGATATTTCATTGAAAGTTACTATTGCCAAATTGTTGCAGGGAACCCTAAAACAAAGTAAAAAATGTGATTCCTTATTATAGATGCTCTCAGCATCTTTAAAATGTTAATGTATACCATTACTATCTAAGAAAGATTAAGAAAACTGAAAAAAAAAAACTTTTGTAATGTTTATTCATCTTTGAGAGAGAGAGTAGTGGAGGGGCAGAAAGAGAGAGAAACACAGAATCTGAAACAGGGTCCAGGCTCTGAGCTGTCAGCACAGAGCCCAATGCAGGGCTCTAACTCACAAAACGTGAGATCATGACCTGATGCTTAACTGACAGAGCCACCCAAGTGCCCCAAGAAAAATTTTAAAGTGTAAAGCATTTTCTAAACATATTTGACCAAAATACTGTTTTGGGGGGTGGAGAGAATTTCACAGAGGTATGCTCTGAGTAAAAAAAACATTTTGGAAAATATTGAACTTCATAAAAATTTTAAAGTTCCAAATTTCAAAAACATGTTCAAATAGACAAAAGAAATTGGTGAAAAGTATATGCAAAATATTTCAATTAAAAAGATATGCAAAATATTTCAATATCCAATGCAAATTAGCAAATCACAAAAGAACAGAAAAGACCAATAAACTTAAGAAAATTCAGGTCCACAAGTAGTTAAAGAAATAGAAATCAAAATATGATAATCCTTTTTAGGCAAATTAAATAGGCAAAAAATAAATGAAGATAAAAGTATGACACCAAAAAACAAACCCCACATTTATGAGGGTATGTCAAAGGGACACAGGAACCAACTGAAAGAGCTCCCAAAGGACAAATCTGGAATATTTGAGCAACAAAATAAACTAATATTGGATTATAACCTGAAGTGTAAAATAAATATCTATGAGTCTACACTGATATAAATAAATGGCTCAATAAATTAATAAATGGGAGAGAAGAGACAATTTTCCTGTGCAGAAGAATTCCAAATAATTTATGTAAATAACCCACCCTCAAGGAGTTGAAGCACAAATCCCCACTCCTTAAGTGTGACCTACTCATAGTGACATTCTTCCAAAAGTACACTGTGGACAGGGAGTTGGGGGGGAAAGAACTACAGTGAAGAAACCTGACAGATACTATCTCAGCCTGGTGATTAAGGCCAATATAAAGTCATAAATTCTGACAATAGTATGTATCCTTAATATGATGGGATGAAAATGGCACTTTACCTTCTCAAAATCCATATCCCCAGTCTAATCATCAAAAAAAAAAAAAAAATCAGAAATACTACAATAGAGAGGTATGCTACAAAATTTTTCACCAGTACTCCTCAAAACTGTCATGGTCATCAACAAGTCTAGGAATCTATCACAGCCAAGAGGAGCCTAAGGAGACATGACAACTATATATAATGTGGTATGCTAACAGAGAAAGGACATTAGGTAAAAACTAAGGAAATCCTGGGGGCACCTGTGTAGCTCAGTCGACTGAGTGTCCAACTCTTTCAGCTCAGGTGATTGTCACACGGTTTGGGAGGTCGAGCCCCGTGTAGGCTGTGCACTGACAGCCCAGAGCCTGCTTGGGATTCTCTCTCCCCCTCTCTCTGCCCTTCCCCCCACCCAAAATAAATAAATAAACTAAAAAAAAAAAAAAAAAACAACTAAAGAAATCCTGATAATCACACTGCAATATGTAAACGTATCAGACATTGTACAGATTTAACCTACAAATTCTGTACGTTGATTATGTCCCAAGGTCAAAAAGACTAAGATAGATAAATTTATTGATTTCATAAATTTTTACATATCTACCATATCTACCATATCTACTTTAAAAAAGATAAAAAGAATGCATTTTGAAATCAAGTTGGAAAACCATAATAAACTTGTAAATGTTATTTTTTAAAAAGGCAATATGTAACAGCAAGTAAATTTTTAAAACTTAAAAATCATCAGGGTGCCTGGGTGGCTCAATCGGTTAAGCGTCTCACTCTTGATTCCAGCTCAGGTCATGATCCAAGGGTCCTGGGATTAAGCCCTCATGGGGTTCTGCATTGAGCATGGAGCCTGCTTAAGGTTCTCTTTCTCTCCCTCTGTGCCTCTCCCCTGCTCATGCTGTATCTCCTCTCTCACTCTCTCTCTCTGAAAAGTTAAAATAAAATAAACTTAAAAATCATCTATGAGGCACCTGAGTGGCTCAGTCAGTTAAGCAGCAGACTCTTGATTTCGGCTCAGGTCATGATCTCACAGTGTCAGGCTCCATGCTGTCAGCTTGGGATTCTACTTCTCTCTCTGCCCCTTTCCTGCTTGCTCTGTCTCTCTCAAAGTAAACAAATAACTTTGAAAAATGATCTATAATCCATCACTCTAGCATAACAATTGCACATGCATAATTTGTCTTGTACTTGCACATGGTTTATTTAAAGTTACAAACATGGTGTGCTTGCTATTTTGTATTCTATTTATTTTATCATGAATATTTTCCACTTTCTACATGACTCTGGACTTGAGTTTTTGTCACGAATTCAAAATATTCCGTTGTGTTGATGTACCACACATTTTTAAATTGTTCTTCTAATGTTGGACATTTCAACTATTTCTATTTTGTTCTATTATGAGGCACCTGGGTGGCTCAGTCAATAAAGCAGCTGACTCTTGATTTCGGCTCAGGTCATGATCTCAAAGTAACCATAAGCTTTAGTTAATAAACTATAAGTGTTAGTTAATAATAGTGTATCAATATTGGTTCATTAATTACAACAAATGTATCATACTAATATATTCACAGTGGAAGAAACTGGATGTGGGGTATGTGAGAACTCTCTGTACTATCTTCTCAATTTTTCTGTAAATCTAAATCTGTTCTAAAAAATGAAAAAACAAAACAAAATAAAAACTCTGCCCAGTGTTGGCAAGAAAGTGCTGGGATGGCCATTCTCATGACCAGTGAGTGGTGTATCACTCTGTGGCATAATTTGGGAACATGCATTCAAAACAATAAAAACTTGTGCACAGCATACTCTGACTTAGCAATTCCAACTCAACCCTAAGAAAAGAATAGGGGCTGTGTGAAAAGACTGATACAGACATGATCGTGACTGTATTTTTATAATAGTCAAAAGAAACATTTCAAAAGCATTTGGAACCGGCCAAGCATAAACACACTGTAGTGTATTTATATGATAAAATATTATATCATTATTAAATATTTAATTAAATATCATCCTATACTGTAAAGAATGAATAAAAGAAAAATGGCAGAAAAGCAAGTTACTGATAACATGACATGAATCCCGCTGTATTGAAAATCGCGTATTTATACATGTATTAAAATCTCAGTTCTCCGGCACCTCACTTACATCCGTGAACAAAACATTGAATAAGGGGAGAGCAAGAGGAGGTTAGAGAAAGAGGTAATGGTGGGCCTGGGCAGGTCAGGTGGCACCTAGAAGGTAGTTGTAAGAATTTGGCTTTTATTCAGATTGAAATGTGACCAGGGCACCTGGGTGGCTCAGTCAGTTAAGCATCCAACTTTTGATCTTGGCTCAGGTCATGATCTCACAGTTTGTGGGTTCCAGCACCCCCCCTCCCCCTCCCCCCATCAGGCTCTGTGCTGATGGTGCAGAGCCTGCTTGGGATTCTGTCTCTCCTTCCCTCTGCCCCTCCCCTGCTTGCGCGCGCACACACACACACACACACACACACACTCCTCTCTCTCTCTCTCTCTATCAAAATAAATAAATACATAAGAAAAAAATTTTAACAGAGTGAAATGTGACAATAATGGTAGGTTTTGAGCAGAGAAGTGATTTATTCTGAAATTCCCTTAAAAAGGATCCCCCAGGCTGCTCTATTGAGACAGTAGGAGTACAAATGTACAAGTAGGGAAACTGTTAAGTGGCCACTACAATAATTCAGATGAAAAATAAGGATGGTCCAAATAAGTGCAGAAAAGGAAATGAAAGGAACAATATACATCAAAGTATTATGAGGATGGGTTTAGTGCCTTTCTGTGTTCTCCAAAGTTTCTATAATGAGTAAAGAGGAAAAAAATATTTTGGTATACATACATATGACTTTTAAAACTGCCTATTTTTAGAAAATTGTGGATTCATATGCTGGAATATATTTGGAAGGAAAAGCTACTTTCATTAAACTATCCTTAGTATAAACTGCTGCTATGAAGCATCTCAATAAATGTGTGTCCTCCCCATCCCTGTCCCCACCCCCGACTCTTCCAGGATAAATGGACAACTAGTGGCTCTAAAAGTCATTAGCATGAATGAAGAGGAAGGAGTCCCATTTACAGCTATTCGGGAAGGTAAGATCCAAGAGATCTATCTTACAGGTCCTTGATTTGGTAAGAAAAAAAAAATCCATTGAATCTATCCATTCAGCATCTAGCTTTTGATATTTCTAGAAGTAATATTATAATCACAACTGGAGAATAGTATGGAAGTTCCTCAAAAAATTAAAAATAGAACTATCCTATGACCCAGCAATTATACTACTAGGTACTTATCCAAAGGATACAAAAATGTTGATTTGAAGGGGCACATGCACCCCAAAGTTTATAGCAGTGCCATCCACAATAACCAAATTATGGAAAAGAGTCCAAATGTCCATCAACGGATGAGTGGATAAGAGGATGTGGTAGGTATGTGTGTAGATATATACATACACAATGGAATGTGTGTAGATATAGATATAGATATATATCTACACACAATGGAATATTACTCAACATTCAAAAAGAATGCAATCTTGCCATTTGCAACAACATGGTTGGAGCTAGAGTGTATTATGCTAGGTGAAGTAAGTCAGTCAGAGAAAGATAAATATCATGATTTCACTCAAATGTGAAATTTAAGAAACACAACAGATGAACATAGGGGAAGGGAAGGAAAAATAAGTTAAAAAGAGAGGGAGGCAAACCATGAGAGACTCTTAAATACAGAAAAAAACCTGAGGATTGTTGGAGGGGCACTAGGGGGGGGATGGGCTAAGTGGGTGATGGGCATTAAGGAGGGCACTTGTTGGGATGAGCACTTATATAAGTGATGAATCACTGGATTCTACTCCTGAAACCAGTACTACGCTGTATGTTAACTAGCTTGAATTTAAATTAAAAAATAATAATAATTGCAACCATATTCTTCATTATAGTTTTTGGAGCATATTTATACTATCATTTTATGATTTATTCTTTTTTTAATGTTTCTATTTATTTTTGAGACAGAGAGAGACAGAGCATGAGCAGGGGAGGGGCAGGGAGACACAGACTCCGAAGCAGGCTTCAGGCTCTGAGCTGTCAGCACTGATCCTGACGTGGGGCTCAAAGCCATAAAGCACGAGATCATGACATGAGCTCAGGTTGGACTCTTAACTGATGGAGCTACCCAGGCGCCCCTACATGAGCCATTTAAAATCTAATGATGATAGGATAGCTATCAATTTCAGAAAAAAAAAAAAGACGACGATGAAGCAGAAGAAGAAGAAGAAGAAGAAGAAAAGAAATGTCTCTTCTCTTTTACTTTCTCCCCTGTTAACTATTTTCCCTTCTTTATGGAACACATACTTATATGCCCAGCATATTGCTGGGCATTATGAAGGATGAGAAGAAAAAGCCCTGATTTTTGCTCTCTGTCATTTTCAGTCTTAACAGAGCAGATGATTCAGGTTACAAGTGTTATAATGGAGGTTAAAAAGAGACATAAACTAATATGAGAACCAGTTAGTCTCAGTGTGGCTAATGGAGTCAGTAGATTTTGAACTGAGCTTGGAAGGATGGGTTATGCAAACAGGCATGGAAAAAGCAATTTACAAAATGAGTTTATAACTGAATTTGATGCCATTTTCAAAAGTCTTTTAGAGCCCCTGGGAAATTTGTCGTTTTGAATTTGAGTATAGGGGCCAAATGGCCGTCAGGTTAGCCGGGAATTCATCCTGGTAGGATCAGGTGCATTCTGGAGGAAAGTGTGGTTTTAAGTGTTTAATATAATGGAAGCTGCATTTACTAATGTACTTATTAGTGGTCCCCATGAAAGTATGATCAGATTTAGAAGGAGTTGTGTGGATAGGTTGAATAGTATTTCTGAACATAATAGAAATCCCCAGGTCACCAATATAATGGGAGAGCCTCTGGCCCAGCTTCACCGCATTTTCATGGTGTTGTCTTTGTGCGTTTGAGCTTGCCTATTACTTCAGGACTGCCTTGCTCAGATTTTGCCCACAGCCAAGTTTTTCAGGTTGACATTTGACTTAACAATGAAAAATTTTGCCAGTTTTGCTAACAGATGGTTCTCAGCATGGTTCAGAAAAGCTGGATCTGTATTGTTCTGTATGGTAGATGTTTCTTTTATTGCATATTTACTAAGAAATTGCCTCTCCTTCACAGGTGTTTGCAATTACATTTAGTATTCAGCTGTATTCAAACTTTCTTGGTTTGTTTTATGGACTTACCTTACTGAACGCTTTGCTTGTATAATATTAAAAACCACAAGAGGATTTTTGACACATTGGAGGTTGTTAGGCATCCATTTCCCAACAATGAATGTTTCTTTTTCCATCATTGAGAAAGCTAGAAGCCTTTGTTAAAGAAGCCCTCTCCCCTCAAGAAGGGATGAGGCCTCATTTGAAAACTTTGGCACTGTCCCATTTTTCCTGTAAGAACTTTAAGGATGTGAGACCAGGGAGACAGGAGGTTAAATGAGAAGGGATGGAAGGCAAAATAAGAACAGCTGGAGTTCATTAGTTAAAACCCTGGGTCACTAGCTAAAAAGGCAACCGAAAGCCACATGCAGAAAAACTGAACAAGTAATGCAGATTTTTTTTTTTAAAGCCTTGAAGCAGGAATTACTTTTCCTGAACAGTTTGGCTGCTCTGATGGGATATCAGCCAAAGATTTACTGAATAGAATTTTACTACATGCATGGTCTCTTTATATATAAGTAGAATACATGTGGTGGTTCATTAGTCTGGCCATTTGGAATACTATTTGATCTTAACATGTAATATTATGAAATCAGCAAAAGTATGAACAACACGAAGGAAAACATATCTTAATACACATGCCAGATACTTTTCATATGTTACCTCTTCCAATCTTGTTAACAATCTCTAGAGATAGATATTACTATTATTCTAACATATAGCCATGCTTCAAACCAAATCTCTCTGATTCAAAAATCTGTACACTCTCTATGAATATTCTACAAATATTTATTGACCACCTACTATGGCCAGGCACTCTGTTGGCTTCTAGACACATAGTAGTGCACAAAATAGACATGTTCCCTACCCTCATTCCTTTGCTAATTAAAAAGATTAGCTGCCTTTATAACAACTTGAAAAAATCTTCCATAATTGGCTCTGGAATTATATTTTAAATGTTTATTTTTACAACTAGGAGAAGATACTTTTATTTGAATACGTGAATATTTTAAGCTTTTATATAAGAACACATTCCCTAATTTTATGAAACTGTGTATCAATGTCTTAATAATGTGCATTATTTTAAGTGGAAAATAAAAAATGGAAACTTTCGGTTCAAACCCAGGACTTTCACTCTCTTAGCAGCATTTGTTTAGGAAGCAGTCATATAACTAATCTTTTTTGAAGACTAGATATATGACATAATCTTTTCTCCTCCTTTCCCCCATTACCTTTTTTTTAAAAAACACTTACATCAACTCTAGTAGGTAAAGCATGTTATTTTTGTTGTTCAGATGAAGGAGTCTGAAGTAACTTGTCCGAGCCTCAGAACTAGTAATCAGAATTGTTAGATATTAGAATCTATTCTATTCTAATGCTACTTTATTATGATAAATTTAGAAATCTGTAACTCAAGCACTTCTCCTTTAGCAAAAGTAAAAATAAAAATAGAAATCTGTTTTTATGATACATTTTGTATAAACCTTAAGCACAATGCAGAAGAAATATTTTAAAGAAAATAATATTATAAATTTGTCAATTCTGATTCTATCATGTACTCTACAGCATCAGCAATTGCAATGTTTAAGTTAGAAACAGTTTTAGCTGAGAATCTTTCAATATCATTCTCTAACAGAAAACATTACAGGGGCACCTGGGTGGCTCAGTTAGTTGAGCATCCAACTTCGGCTCAGGTCATGATCTCACAGTTCGTGGGTTCGAACTCACACATCGGGCTCTGTGCTGACAGCTCAGAGCTTGGAGCCTGCTTGGGATTCTGTGTCTCCCTCTCTCTGCCCCTCCCCCGCCCATGCTCTGTGTCTCTCTTTCTTAAAAATAAACAAACATTTAAAAAAAATTTCTTGAAGAAAACATAAAGTAATTATTCCCAGTCCATATGTAAGAAAACTGAACCAAAAATAGACTAAGGAACCTCCCCAAAGTCATGCAATGTGGTAGAGGATACCAGTAAGAACTCCTCAGTTGCCTGTTACTACAAATAGATTGTGGGAGGCCTGGTTGACAAGAAGTCCTCCATTGAATGCAATCAAATCATAGCACAGACATAGCACATTTACATGTGTATAGTTATATTTTTACAAAACATTGTCAGGATGATGATATGTGATTGGATTACAATTCCAAAGAAATTAGATAAGTATCTAACATTTGTCTTAACATTTATTTAAATTTATCTAGATTTCTTTTCTTGAAATGAATAACTCAACTCATTGACTGGATTTGTGACACCCAGGCCAGAAAAAATGTAACATCAGGAACCACAAACTCTTTTTAATTCAATACTCAGTGGAGGTTGAGGATGGAAATTGGCTCCATTATTGACTGCTACATAAACTCAATTACAACAGTTTGGTCTTCATTAATTTGCAAGCACATATTGAGCACCACATGCCAGGCCTATGCTAGGTGCAGGAGATAGACAAACAGGGACAGGGACAATCCATGCCTTCAAAAGCTCACAGCCAGCTATTCACTACATATATATGTGCCCTAGCACTTTGAGGGCCAGCCTTGTTTTTCCTTGTCATCGTCGTCTTTTACACAAACTAAAACAGAACACAGCAGAGTAAAATCAAAACATCATGACCCATTGCACTTGGAAAGCATCAATTTTCCTACACCTTCACTAAGCCACAACCCCCAATAAAATCAACAAAACCAAGAAAATAAATATTTTCGTATCATTGCAAGATGAAAACATTTTTTAAAATTATTAAATATCTTACATATATGAGAATCAAACTAAATGCCATTTAATGTTCAACCAGTTGGTCATCTACTTTTGGACATTTAAAATAAAGAAAGAAATACTTTGCATTTTGTAAATGAGCTGAATAATGTTCAGTTATGGCTCATTTGTTCCTGATCTTTGGGATTCTGTTGTTTTCTTCAGGTTTTCTCTTTGGCTTTCTGAGTGTTCTCATACCAAGTTAATATATGCAGAATGCTTACAACAATGCCTGGCATGTAGTAAATGCTCAATGAAGTATCATCATCATCATCACCATGGAAGTATTTTGAAAGGACTCAAAGAAATTCCATTGTGATTCCACTTTTCTGGAGCTTTAAAGCCTCCCCAATTTATCTGTGTGTCTTTTCTTTGAAGAAACACAGAGATAGGTATACTTAGAATGTGTGAATTATAAAAACAATAATTTTAACAGGAACCAGGATGCTCTGATTTAAGGATCTTTCCCCTTCTCAGGTGGCTTTTGTATCCCTCAGCTTGTGAGTCTGCACAACACACCATATCCTGCTCTGAAGTTTATGAGGCAGGCTTGGAGTTAGAAGAAAGACCTTTTCTTCTTGGGTTTGAGACCCACACATCTGAAGCTGTAAGCATTTTAGATCCCTTTGGTAGATGGGCCAAACAATACCATGAGATAAATTCTTTAAACATCATCTACTGTGTCACGTAAATTGCCTATTATTACTCACCAAAAGCCACAGTTTCCAAAGAAGTATTTCAGTAGTTCGGGGGTGTTAAAAAAGCTGTAGTAGACATGGCAATAACACTCAAACATTTATAATCTAATGAGGAAGACAATGAAGAGAAACAAGGAATGAGAGCATTTCACAGAAACACCCTATGCCAACCAATTATAGATATAGAAATGACATTAGGTAATTAGTGACACTAATTCAATAGTAAATATTGATTTGATGTTTGTAATAGACCAAAGATTGTTCTAGACACTAGAGATATAGCAATAAGCATAAAAGACAGAAGTCCCTACTTTCAATGGGGACATTCTTACAGGGTGAATAGAAAATAAAAATACATTCTTAAGGGTGAATAGAAAATAAAAATAGAGGGGCACCTGGGTGACTCAGTCAACTGAGCATCCCACTCTTGATTTTAGCTAAGGTCATGATACCAGGATCATGGGATGGAGCCCCGAGTTGGGCTTCTTGCTAAGCATGGAGCCTGCTTGGGCTTCTCTTTCTCTCTCTCTCTCTCTCTCTCTCTCTCTCTCTCTCTCTCTCCCCCTCTCCCCCACAGAAAGAAAGAAAGGAAAGGAAGGAAGGAAGAAAGAAAGAAAGAAAGAAAGAAAGAAAGAAAGAAAGAAAATAGTAGTATGTTTGGTTTAATAAGCAGTAGGTGCTGTGGAGAAGAAAAAAAGCAGGGCAAAGGGACAGAGGATCACTAGGGTAGGTCTGGGGTGGGGAGGCTGCTATTTCATGGAGAAGGGTCATGGAAGCCTAGACTTTGTGTGTATGGTTTGAGTGGAGACCTGAAGGAAGCAAGGGAAGAAATGCACAGGCAATGGGATAAGAGGATTATAGGCAGAGACAAGGAAAATTGTAAGACCCAGGGAGGAAATGTGTTTGGAAGTGTCCAAGGAACAGTTAGGAGGCAAATGTGTTAGAGCCAAGTGAGCAAGAATAGGAATATGAGGGCAAGGAGGTAATGGCTGGACAGGCCATTGTAAGTCTTTTGTATCTTATTCTGAGTGAGATGAGAGACCACTGGAGCAGAGACATGCCTTGACTTCAATCTAAGAAGGATCACAGTAGCTGGCTGTTCTGTGCATGACAGACTACAGGAAGGGAGAGAGGATGCAGCAAGAGACTAGCTAGAAGGTGTTTGCACTAATTCAGCCAAGATATGATGATAGCTTGGCCTGGGATGATAGCAGAGGCGATGGCAAGAAGGGAGGGATTCTGGACATGTTATGAAGGTATAGCCAACAGATTTGCTGAATTGGATCAGGGTATGAGAAAAAGAGTTGAGAGGAGTTTAAAAGTATTTCTGCAAAGAAATTGTGAATTGAAGATAAGACTAATAATATAAATATAAGTGAACAACAGAGAAGTGGTCAAACTGACACTTTTCCTACTCTTATAAAGCAGAAATTATCAAGAAAACTATATAAAATAAAGATTTTATAACCACACCATTGTTAGCAGTGAGCCTCATCCTAAGTAGATACTGTTCCTTGATAGTATTAAGCCATCATGATTAAGAAAACACACCACCATGATTTTATTTTTTTATTTAAAAAAATTTTTTAATGTTTATTTACTTTTTGAGAGAGAGAGAGAGAGAGACAGAGTGTGAGTGGGGGAGGGGCAGAGAGAGAGAGGGAGACACAGAATCCGAAGCAGGTTCCAGGCTCTGAGCTGTCAGCACAGAGCCTCACTTGAGACTCGAACCCACAAGCTGTGAGATCATGACCTGAGCCGAAGTCAGACGCTTAACTGACTGAGCCACCCAGGCACCCCATCACCACCATGATTTTAAAAATAAGCATCACAAGTTTTAGCAAGATCAAATTTAAGTAAGAATAAAATTGTATTAAAAATAAAATTAAAATATCTTAACAATTTCAGCTTTACCCATTTCCCTTAAAATCTAGTTTTGGTTCATGCTTTGTAATGCATGTGTGTGTATACATGTGTGTGCAGGAAGAGAAAATTAACATAATTCATAAATAAAAATTACACAAAATACAGCATTCTCAATTGATGGTAAGAAGTCACTGTTATAAATATAGAAGGTGCTGAAAACTCTAGCAGAAATAGAACATAAACAAAAGTTAAGGATACTAATCTTGGAGTGGGAGTTTAGTGGAATTCAAGGTAAAAGGGAGGGCAGAAGAAACTGATGGCTGGGATATTAATTCTAATTTGCAACCATGTGATGGTTTATATTTTCCAAGGGTTCCACACATAACATCTGATTCCATCCTCATGTCAACCCTGTGAAGTCAAGTCAGAAAAGGCATTATCTTTTTTTCATAAAGAGTGTGATACTCTCCTGAGCTCACTCAGATAAAAGTGATGAGGCCAGGATTCACATTAAGGCCTCTGGCTCCACAGTCAGTTCCCTGTTAAGACATTCAATAAATATATCTGACAAATTAAGTGCTTACTCTTGGCTGAGTGTTGTACTAGGTGGTGCAGCTGCATCCAAAAGAGAGGAAAAGTCACTCCCTCCATTCCCATGTAGCCTTCAGGCTGGGTGGGGGTAGGGACATCAAACAAATGCCTGTGAAACTGTTTACTACATTTACAAAGCAATGTGTTTGTAAAAATGAAATAATAAATTTAGCTCATAAAGACTCGGGGGGCAAAAAATAAAGTTAGAGTATTAGTCATTAGAGCAAAGTAAGATTAGCAGATATAATAGGGCTCCTTTGGTGATTAAAGGTTCCCAGCTCAAACTGATGTTAAGAAGGAAAGTCACCAGCTAATAGTTCTGATAACTATGCGCTAGCAGGGTGTAGATGACATCACCAGGAATCCATGCCTCTCCATCCCCAACGCTGTTTTTCTCTGCCTTAGTTTTATTCCCAGACATGCTCTCACCAGGTGTTGGTAATCTGGCCAGAGAAGCTCCTGGTGAAATCCTACAAGCTCAGCCTTCTTCTCACAGTGGAAAAGAAAGCACTTCTTTCTGGATGGCACCAGCAAAGTAGGGTTTTGTGCCTGTCTCTGAAGCAATCACTGTGGCTAGAGGGTACTGTCCTCTGGTCAGGCCTGGGGGACACGCCCAGTCATGGGTAGCCATGGGGTCAGCATGGAAAAGCCACCGGAAAAGTCACCACCGGAAAAGCCACCACCAGAAAAGCATGGACTGAGTGGGCAAAGGGATTTTTCCCCAGAGGAAAGTGGAGGTATTCCCACTAGAAAAGAAAATGGCTATCAGAAGGGCAAAATAGCAGAGGATCATTACAACAGGAAAGATTCCTGAGAGGAGTAATTTGTTCCAAAATTTGAAGGTAGTGTTTGGGTTTGGTTTTAATCTTATGGAATTCTGGGGAAGAGTTGGTGAAGGAGATTCATGACATACAAGCATACCCTGCAGAACATTGATTTGAATTTTTATACTTCACTTTTCCTTTCCTGTAAGTCTTAAGGACACTATTTATTCATGCAGGGATGTCCTGAACTGAGACTCATCTCCCTATCATGCCTTTTCTGGTCTCCACCCTTGTGAAGCTCGGGGGGGTTCATATCCCTGAAGCTCCCAAAGAGAGCTTTTCAGACTCCTTCCCAGCCACTCACTGGCCTTTTGTGCTGACTTCTCCCTTTTAAGATTGCCTTTAGTGGGGCGCCTGGGTGGCTCAGTCGGTTAAGCAGCCGACGTCGGCTCAGGTCATGATCTCGTGGTCCGTGCCCCGCGTCGGGCTCTGTGCTGACAGCTCTGAGCCTGGAGCCTGTTTCAGATTCTGTGTCTCCCTCTCTCTGACCCTCCCCCGTTCATGCTTCATCTCTCTCTGTCTCAAAAATAAATAAAAATTAAAAAAAAAAAATGATTGCCTTTAGTGACCTAATAATAATTTGTTATTAAAGATGCAAGAGACAGTCCTCAAACTTCACCACTCCCACTCCCCTGGGCTCCCCAAGATTGGCTCTGTCCTCTTTTCAAGTTTGCATTTTCTCCTTTCCACAGAGGTTGGCAATTCTGCCTTTAAGAAATCCTCTCCACTCTATTATGTTCATCCCATACCCTTATCCCTGCCTTCCACTAATCACATCCACGGGCTCTGCTGACCCTCTGTGACACTTTGAATTTTGGAGAATGGTCACATGTTGCAAAGTCCTACTCTAGAAGGCAGAATACTCCATTTCCTGCTCCTCCAATGGCCTTTATCTCTCCAGGCCTCCTCTCCTGTAACTCTGAAGCAGAGATAAGTTTCCCAGAGGGAAGCATTTGCAAAGTGCTCTGAGTGCTTTGATGAAATTGATTAGATAAATGGAAACATAGTTTTTTGCAACTGCTCTAGCCTGTAAGAAAAATAAGTTATGTAAATGCAGTGGCTTGCCATTTGACAAATGATGAAGGTCCTTTGTAATTTTTAATATTATTTCATGAGAATTTTTTCCCAGCAATAAAAAAATCAGAATGATTGATTTGAAATGTTTAAAAAATAAATACTGCTTGACATCTTTAAAGCAGTACTTTCATTATCAATGATTGAATTAATATTTTGTTTAATTTTTTCTAGCTTCTCTCCTGAAGGGTTTGAAACATGCCAATATTGTGCTCCTGCACGACATAATCCATACCAAAGAGACACTGACATTTGTTTTTGAATACATGGTGAGTTGCCCCAGCATTCTATAAAGCATGAGGGAAAAGCTTGGTGCTTGTACAATGAATCTGTTAATATTTTATGGCATGATAAAACTTTCATTACAATGTGGAAAGTGTCATGGAAATTTTCATTATTATGATTGCCAGAGCTTATTGTTCTTACACTCCTCCTTTAGTCCTGCTTCTTTACCCACTGTATTTGTTGTCTTTCCCCCCCTTACCAACAATAAAAAATAAGCACTTTGAGCTTGCCTCCTCAATAAAACTTTTGTACTTATTTTTTATCTATTTTTAATTACCATCTGAGCAGAATCCAACATTTTTTCATTGACAATAAAGACATGAATCACAAGGTCTTTAAAAATTGTATACAAGTTTACTAAAAATAACTCATTTTCATATTTTTGAAAGGAAAAACATTCAGATATTAGCTGAAATAAATCATAGGGCATGTATACTTGACTTGCCTCCAAGGAGAGTGAGAAATGCCCGCTCCACTGCCTTCAGTGGCAGTCATTTAAAATGAGCATCTTTTTGTGATGAGAAACAAGCTTCCTTGTAAGAAGCCATTTAGAAAGACACCCTGTGTTTGACCTTAATAGTGAGGTCTCAGGAAACCTGGTTATGTATCTTTTGTACTTTAGTCTCAAAAATTCTGAACTTTATAATACCTCTGACCGCCAATCTATGGTCTACTTTAGGATACTGTTCAAGCTCCACTAATGTTACTCTCTCCACCATTTTGTGTAGCACACAGACCTGGCCCAGTACATGTCTCAGCACCCAGGAGGGCTTCATCCTCACAATGTCAGGGTGAGTACTTTGAGGGTCAGGATTCAGGAGAAGAATTTTGAAACAGACTGTCATCACAAAGCAAAGTCTCGTGATACTAAGTAAGAAGATGCCTATCATTGATATTCTAGAGAAAAGTTTTTTTCAAGAGTTGCCCCTCAAGATATAGAGCAATGTCTAGCCATTTTCCAGGCAGCTTAACCTTGTTAGTCATTGCCATCATGCAAATGTGTCTTTAAAAATATACACCAATGAAAAAGAATTGCATTAAAAGGAAAGAAGTGAAGCTAAGACATTATAAAATAAATACCTTATTCGTGGCAGACTACTGTGGTCTGTGATAGTGTTGTACTTATATTTTCCCAATAGAATCAGCAAACAAATTACCTTTGTTAGGTCTAATTTAGTTATCTGTTTGCCTCTTATATCAGATCCTATTATAAATGGGACCAAATTCCATTTTCTAGTCATTGGAATAGAAATAATAATAAACTCTCAACTAGCTGTAATTCTATGTCTGTTATGAATTTTAGAAACCATTTTTATTTCATACTTTTCATGCCCTAAGGTTTTTATTGGCATTAATTAATTAATTAATTGGTCCTTGATATAACATATATGAAATTTGTATATGATGTGTTCATATTCATTCATTTAACTAATATTTATATTCCTTCTTTCCTTCATTCATTCAAGAATGATTGAGTACTTCATATTATATTAAGTTTTGAGGTTCCAATAATGAATAAGTTGTGTTTCTTACTTTCAATAAGCTTAAAGCCCAGTAAGATATATGGACTTAAATAGGCAATAAGAAGCAAAGTGATAAGGGCGATGGCCATGTTAACTAGAAACGCTATGAGAATTCATAGTAAGGGGACCCATCCAGTCCTACAAGCAAAGGGGAAAAGAAGATTTGAGGACAAGGGGTTGAGGAGAGTGAAAACATTTTAAGATAGCCGGTGAGAATGAAAACCATTAAATTATCTTCATGATCATGGGATTTCCTTTTTAATGGCAGCGCTTAGCAATTCAAATAGAGGAATATAAAAAGTAGACTGTTAGAGTGATTCAGAGTTGGGGTTTTGCCAGACATATGAAAGAAAAAGACAGTTGGGCAAGAGAGTTGAGGAGACTGTCAAGAGAGAGGTTACAGTGATGGTCAGAGACTTCTAAAAGGAGCCTAATCTGAGGGAAGGAAGTGAAGATAGGCAGGTTGCTGATAGCTAGGGACAGAACAGAAGAGCCAAGGAACTAGAGATGTTGATTAGATAGAGGAAGGCTTAGAGAAAGAATAACTGTGAGAAAGATAGAATATTTTCAGGCTTGAGTGACTCTCATACCAGGCACTGTGCTAAATGATTAGAAGGATAAGAAGCCATGAAGAAGACATGAGTCCTGCCCTCAGGGGCCTTACAACCAAAAACAAGAGATAAGAAATATGCACCAATACTGTTACAGGACATTTGTGAATAATACCGAGTGAGAAATAAGGCCTCATGTAGATGTACAAAAAAAATAAAAGATATCTTCTCATTTTAAGAGCTTTTATTAAGGCAGACATTAAAAGATACATTGCATTTCAAGAGTCTGTAATAGGGGAAGATGTCACAGACGGAAGGAATGTTTTCAGCAAAGATACAGAACAGAGAAGTAGAGGATGTGTTCAGGAAAGAGGATCCCAGAGCCATGGACTGTTAGGGTTAAATGAACTACATTACTTTTCAGTCTTTGTGTTTTGACCCATTAGCGGGTTATGAAATCAATTTGGCAATCAGCAACCAGCATTTTAAAAAATGAAATAGAATAGATGAGAAAAGAATAGAAAATATTAGGGTATGTTACACCTAGTAAGAATACGTATTATTTTGTGCAACTTTTGTGCCCCTTGAAACCGCGCTTATATCTATATATGAATGCAAGTACTGGATACACATGTATTTCTTATGGTAAGTTGCAGCAGGAAAAAAAAGCCTTAAAAACTCTGGGCTGCTCTAACTTTCTTAATTTGCAGAATTGGAATCCAAGGTTTGATAAGACAAATATTTTGCCTGAAGTTATAGAACCAGTTTTTGCCATTGCTAAAAATGATTCTTGGTTAAGATTCTTTTCCAGAGTACTGCATCTCTGGTCCTATTGGCCCGAAATAGAGAACATATTAGTAAAATGAGGATATGTAAGTCTGGAAAAATAGATTCGGTAGGTGGTTGAGAACCTTATTTTCTAAGATGTGGACTATATTTCTTAGACAGTAGAGTCATTCAAGGGGTTTGCATTGAGAGAGAATAACATGATCAGAAGGAAATTTATGTAACTGTGGTCTGTGGGATGGATTAAAGAGTAGGGGATTTCATTAGGAGTTCATTGATGTGGGCTGGCCCAGTGCTTCTCAAACTTCAATGAGCAGATGAATGACCTGGGCATCTGATTCAGGAAGTCTAGGGTAAAGGCCTTAGCCTCTGGGTTTCTAACATAATCTCCTTGATTGACCAGAAGAATTATAGCTCTATTAACAGAAATAGAAGTTGATTGAAGAGGAGAAGGAGGAGAATTCCTGTTTTAGACATAGTGAGCTTCTAGTTGAGGTAGAAATCCAAAGGAAAATGAGCAGCAAACAATTGGAGGGGAGATTGGTGCCCAAGAGGAAGATAGACGCTGGAGATGTAGACTTGAGGGCAATTGGAACATGTAGTTTGTAAAGACAAGAGAGTAGATAACCCAAAGAGCAAATACACAAAGATAAAAGAACTGATTATAGAACTTTTGCCTTTAGGGGTTGAAAGAGGAACAGGGCAGCAAGAGACAAAAGAAAAGAAGCTTTTAGGAATGTAGAGGATCCAGAAAAATACACTCTCATGGAAATCAAAGGAAAAGACAATTTCAGGGAAGGCATGGTTGAGAGTGTCACTAATACCAGGAATACATTTGAAAACCATACTTGACTATTTTGTGGATTTGTGAGGGATACACTAATAAATAGAGGGGTTTATTAGGGGTATGTGGAAGCACAAAGGAAAAAGTTTTCCCATCAAAACAAGTGGGAGTAGGGATGAGTTCTCCATAGCCAGGGCAGCAGTGAAAATGCTCACTCTGGCCCAGGTGGCACAAGCCCAATGAAATTATCTTGTCCCCAAGAGCCTCACTGTGTTGGAAACAGGACGAACCCCTGGGGTATGGGAAGTCTCTCTGGAAAGAATCACCCGAGATCTGGCTTGGTGTTGACTGAGAAAACACCAAGGGATTGAGTTCTGTTAATGGTGCTTTGGTGGTGTGAAGGAAGAATCCAGGTTGCAAAGGATTCAAGAGTGAGTGAGTTGGTGAGGTTAGTCAGGGCAGACTGCAGTTTTGAGAAGTGTGGCTCTAAAATACCATATGTGTGGGGCGCCTGAGTGGCTCAGTCAGTTGGGCGCCTGACTTCGGCTCAGGTCATGATCTCACAGTTCATAAGTTGGAACCCCATGTCAGGCTCTGTGCTGGCAGCTTGGAGCCTGGAGCCTGCTTCGGATTCTGTGTCTCCCTCTCTCTCTGCCCCTTCTCGGCTCACACACACTCTCTCTCTCTCTCTCAAAAATAAATAAAATGTTAAAAAAATAAAAATAAATAAAATAAAATACCATACATAAATACTGCAGCGCTTTACCATTTACAAATGCTTGTGGACATTCATGTGGAGCCCGGGAGGAAAGGGATTGAAGAGCAAGAAGGTGAGGGCGGGTGTGACTAATTAGTGAGAGCAGTCTGTACTCCAACATGAAAGGCGTTTCAGGCTGGCCCACTAAGAAATTCTGTCTCTGACTCAGCCAGCTCCCTCTTCCTTTCCCTGTCAAGTTTTAATTTTCTTTTCGCCAGTTTCTCAGAATGGTGTAGTGGAGTTAGGCTGGTCTGAGTTTGAGTTTTGGCCCTGACAGTTTCTAGACATGTTTTTAAAGTATCTTTGAGCCCTATTTTTCTTATCTGTAAATCAAGGACAAGCGTTATCTCCCTCATGGATTACTTTGAGGATTATGAAAGGTGCTAGGCGTACAATAAATGTTGTTTTCCCCTTCCTCCCTTCTGTCTCTCTCCCCCAATTGTCTGTTGCTCCCACTTTCCTCAGTATTTTCACATTGAAAAGCACTAGGAAAACTCATAGAACCAGTGAACATAGGAGTGTCAGGAAATTTTTAACATTCTTAAATGGCTCATGAGCCTGATGTAGGACCTGCATAAAACTACACAGACACAGCAGTGCCATGGTGGGCAAACCCCCCAGGCCTCTTTGGTCAGATCGAGCTACCCCTCTGCTTGCCTCCAATGTCTCCTAGTCATTGCTAGGCCAGTAAACGTGCCAGCATCTCTGAAGTTCCCAGTTTCCAGGATGTGATGCAAAAAGTGTGATGGATTTACCTGCACAGCTCTGCATCTGCTATTGTGCCTCTGTCTCCAGGAATGCTGGGGCTGGGCTTTTCTTTTCTAAACTGCCAGAACATGTCCTCGGTTGGCATAGGTCTTTGTAAACACTAATGTTGGTGTTTCGATTCTCAATTGCCAGTGGCACTGGAAAAGAGCAAAAGACATTGGAATCCTAAGCATTCTGTTTTTCCTTAAGCGTCTACATTGGTGGGAACCTAATAATGTCTTTGGTTTCTATGCCTTATAACCACATGCAACATTTAAAAATTTGGGCCCAGAATGTATTTTTCCCTCTTATTTCTTTAACTATTTATTCCTTAATCTCTTTCTTTTCTTTTCTTTTTTGGTCTATTGTTTTTTTGTTTTTGTTTTTTCCCTGTTTTTGCTCTTTCTTCCTTTTAGTCAAATGGCTGCAATATAGCTTGTTTTCAGCTTTGAACTTCAGACTTAAAAATAGGTTTAAAAGGTAATGGTTCCTTTATTTCCTAATTCCATCTAAAGATATATTTCCTAGTCTGGTCTCCTTGTGTTATGTTTTTAAAAGGGCTTCATATCAGAGAGCCTGGAAAACTTAAGCAGTTGTAAACCTTAGAATATCATTTCCAGGTCAACTTTGATCTTATATGCCAAGTTCATCGGTGGGAAAAAAAATTAAATCTTTCACATCTAAATCAATAACTAGTTCCGAAGGAAACTTCAAAGTTTCCCTTTAGATTTTTAAGGAAGGGTAATTCCTCCAGTATCAAAGAAATGAGATGTCAGGAAAAGGCAGAATCCCTTTGTTTAGGACATGGTCTACTTATTTGACTTTCCTTGTCTTTTTTTTCCCCTTTCTGAATGTAAAATCTTTTTTTTTTTCCTCTCAAGAAACACTTTTACTATATTCTTTCAGATGACTGTTTTTGATTTAGAGGAGAAATCAACACATAGTGGCTCAAATCTCCTTAGATAAGGTGTTCATTCCTTCCAGCTTTTCATGTTTCAACTTTTGCGGGGCCTGGCATACATCCACCACCAACACGTTCTTCACAGGGACCTGAAACCTCAGAACTTACTCATCAGTCACCTGGGAGAGCTCAAACTGGCTGATTTTGGTAAGTCTCCCCTCAAGTGTCTTTCTGGGCTATGAACAATGATGCTTTTGTGTGCATGTGTTTAAAGCATTGACTAGGCCTGGCCTTTGAAAATCGGAGGCCCATGGAACGTGGTGCTTTGTGAGGATGTCAAACTACCATATAGGAAGTGTGAGGCAAGAAACAGGGCAAGCTTGGTAGCTTCTTAGGATTCCATCAAGTCCCAGTCTAATCAGATCCTAAAACTTGGGTACCTCTACTGCCCCATTGCCATTTTTTATAGGGAGACATTTGTAGAGAGAACTGTACCTAGTACGTTTTCCTACATCTGAATGGATATAAAAATTCAGAATAGATCAAGGTTATCCCATGATGACAGGATAAAGAGGTAAACCCCAGATTATAGGATGGACTCCTGTCGCAGTAGAGGCTTCAGGGCACTTGTTCTGGTCACCTATCTATAGAGCTGTGTTGCATGAGTACCTGAGGTTTTTATTCCTATCAAGGTGACAACAGATTTCCCTGGGGTATCATTTTAGTTCCATTTTAGTACCTGGGGTTCCATTTTAGTACTTATCACAGTTTATAACAATATATACACATATATTTGTGTAATGATTTTGTCTACTCTGCTAGACTGTAAGCATCATGAAGACAACCTGAGTCCATTTTGCTCATCATCATATCCCTAAGGCCTGACACCACAGTAGGTGCTTCATAAATATTTGTTAAAAAAACTAGAGCTGAGGAACCACTCTTCTCTGTTTGGCGGATATCAGATGGTTGCACTATAGCTATAGTACTTAATTCTGACATATTAGTTTTCATCTGAGCATATAAGCATTTGGCAGATACTCATTTATGAATTCCCACAACAGAGAACTCATCTACTGAGGTTTTTTTCCCAGCTGCACATCATGTGATTCTGTGAGATAAGTAGCTGACCAACAAAAGTACTCTTATATTCCAGAGAACTTGAGAGTGATGTGTTCAAGGCCTTACCAAATTAATTAGTTTGGATTAGCAGTCCCCACCTTGTATGTACTAAACTGGGGATTCCTGGACTACAAAATGGAGGGCAACCTTATTAGTTGTGAACTGAGTTCTGTTGCTGTTACAGAGACCCCAAATTACAGAGGTGTAAACATGCTAGAAGCTTAACTTTCTCTCACATAACAGTCTGACCTAAGTAGTCAGAGCTTGTATGGTGGCTCCATGGTGTCTTGACCCATGTTCCTTCTGTCATGTGGCCCCACCATCCTTAAGGTATTGCCCCAACTACATATTTAAAGATGGCTGCCACCTCATTCTCATTATAGCCTAGAGGAAGAAGAAAAGGGAAGAAGGTGTGTTTAATTCCTCCAAAAGGGCATGGTCTGGAAGTTCACACATCACTTCTGTTTATATCATATAGGCAAGAATTTAGTCACCTCCCTATACTTAGCTGCCAGGAAGGCCACATCTAGCTGCAAGTAGGCCAAAATTTCAGAAATTCACTTGATGAAGATGTACGCAAGGGTCAAGATAACTGAGTAACTATTAAAAGCACCCAGATTTTGTGTATTATTTTTTTTAATGTTGCTTACTCTGCCAGTTATTAACTCCTGGTAGCATGCATCTCTTGCTGGCTCTCCAGGAAGTCCTAGAACAGTGAGTTCTGTGCTTTTCCTCTTTGGCCAGGTCTTGCTCGGGCAAAGTCTATTCCCAGCCAGACATACTCTTCAGAAGTTGTGACCCTCTGGTACCGCCCTCCTGATGCCTTGCTGGGAGCCACTGAATATTCCTCTGAACTGGACATATGGTAAGAAATAGTGTCAATAAAATGAAGAAAATGTGAGTTGTTTTACCCAGTAGAACTGCTTTATAATCTTAATTGCATTTTAAGTAATGTTAATAATGACAATCATGCTTATATACAGAAACATAAAGTGCTTTCAAATATGTATCTCATTTGACTTTTGCAATTATTCTGTGAATTTTTATAGTTAAAGAAATTGAGACTCAGAGAGATCTTGCCCAAGGCATATTCTGAATTGGATAACTCTCCTCCTAGCTCTTCTCTTCAGTCTTTTGTCTTTCCCCCTTGTCCTCAGAGAAACACACACTCATGCTCCCCAACCACAGATACACAAACACATACACACATCTGCACACTAATGCTCACACATGCCCAAGTACAGTTCAGAGCTTAGAGAAAAAGGCACACAGACCATGATTGAGCAGACCCAATTTTCATGCCAGTTCTATTAATTATTCTGGATTATGTTATCTTGAAAACTCATGTATCTTCTCTGTGTCTGTGTTTCTCCATCAAAAAACAATTTTTAATGTTTATTTATTTTTGAGAGAGAGAGTGAGCAGGGAGGGGCAGAGAGAGAGGGAGAGAGAGAGAATCTGAAGCAGGCTCCGTGCTATCAGTGTAAAGCCCAACATGGGGCTCGAACCCACTAACCGTGAGATCATGACCTGAGCTGAAATTAAGAGTCAGACGCTTAACTGACTGAGCCACCCAGGTGCCCCTGTGTTTCTCCATTTTTAAAATGAAGGTAATAAACTCTTTCCATGAGGGGTTAAATGGGGCTATAGTATAAGAATCAGATAAGCATTTCCAAGTGGAACCACATCACTGGGGAGGCTCTTAGATTAATGGAGTGCAATAGTGACTGTGGGATCACTCATCATCCTACAACAGCAGTGTTATGTTATCAGATCTTATTTCTGCTAATATCTCGGTCATCTGGGGGCCACAGTTAAATGTGTGGTGACTTTGCAATCATAGCCATCCCCTCAGAGTTAACAAAATGTATGGACATCCTTCAGTTCCTTAGGAGGTCTTCCATAAACAAAAAGCCTTGTTTTAAAAAAAAATCAATAATAGATTTTTTAAAAATTAAACAGTATTGGGGCATCTGGGTGGCTCAGTCGGTTAGGCGTCCAACTTCGGCTCAGGTCATGATCTCACGGTTTTTGGGTTCAAGCCCCATGTCGGGCTCTGTGCTGACAGCTCAGAGCCTGGAGCCTGCTTCAGATTCTGTCTCATTCTCTCTCTGCCCCTCCCTCACTTGTGCTCTCTGTCTCTCAAAAATAAATAAATGTAAAAAAAATTTTTTTTAATTAAACAGTATTCTAAAAAGGCTAAACTAAGCTTTTGGATTTCCAAAAGAATTGAGAAAGGTTGCAGAAATATTCCTCCAGTGTCTCTGGAGTCATTGATTTCCCAATACCTGGTACCATTTCTAGAAATATCACCAGCTAGTCAAAATCCTCCTGAAACTGTCAGCTCTCACTGCTCTGCACTGTCACTTCAAAGGCCTGTGCAGGCTCTGGCTTTCTTAGTGCTTAATGATTGCTTCCTAGTTGTGCTTCACAGACAAACTGAAACTTCTACTCATCACTTCTAAACTTTGTTTTATTATGGAACATTTAAAACATTCAAAAAATGTATCATATATATACATCAGTGATTCTTGACCAGGACCAATTTTGCTCCCCAGGGACATTTGACAATGTCTGGAGACAGTTTTTATTGTCACAGCTGGGAGGCGGGTGCTATAGGCATCTAGTGGGAAGGGCCTGGGACGCTACTAAATATCACAACAAAGGTTTATCCAGCCCCAAATATCAACAGTGTCAAGACTGAGGAACCCAGGGGCGCCTGGGTGGCGCAGTCAGTTAAGCGTCCAACTTCAGCCAGGTCACGATCTCGCGGTCCGTGAGTTCGAGCCCCGCGTCGGGCTCTGGGCTGATGGCTCGGAGCCTGGAGCCTGTTTCCGATTCTGTGTCTCCCTCTCTCTCTGCCCCTCCCCCGTTCATGCTCTGTCTCTCTCTGTCCCAAAAATAAATAAAAAAACGTTGAAAAAAAAAGAAATTAAAAAAAAAAAAAGACTGAGGAACCCAATGTAGATTAAGAAGCATAATAAAGTGAGTTTTGTGCATCCACTCCCAATGTAACAACTAGAACATACTGCCACATTTACCTGTGCCCCTCTCCCATCAACCTGTCCCTCCACCAGATGGGCTCCTAACTTGAATTTTTTTCTTGTCACCATTCCCTTACCCCTTTCAAAAATAATATTTGCATTTTTGATAATGTCCTAAAGATATTGTTTTACTTTACCTGCGTTTGAGTTTTTGTAAAAATTGTATTATATTGGGTTTTTTAAAATGTTTATTTATTTTTGAGAGAGAGCGTGCATGTGCAAGTGAGAGAGCGGCGGGGGGTGGGGGGTGGGGGTGGAGACAGAGAATCCCAAGCAGGCTTCACACTGTCAGTGCAAAGCCCCCCAGTATTATATTGTTTTTAGCCTTCTGTGCTTGCTTTTTTCCACTCAAGATGTTTCTAAGATTCATACATGTTGATCTATGTAGCTATGCCTTATTCCCTATTGATGAACATTTCAATTATTTAGTTTGTTTTTCTGTGTTTTGTTTGCTTTTGCTGTTATGAATATACTTGGTACTTATATTTAAGGATTTCTCTAGAGTACTTACTTAGTAGATTTCCTATGTCATAGGGTATATGAAAGTTCAACTCCTGGAAATAGTGCTGAATTATTTTCCAAAGTAGTTCTAACAATTTACATTCGAGCAGTGTATTATAGCCCCTTATCCACATCTGCACCAACTTTATAATCAAGCAGGTAGTATGGTATGTTGTGATCTAAATTTGCATTTTCCTAATTACTAATGAGGTTGGACACCTTTTCATGGATTATTTGCCATTTGTATTTCTCGTTTATGAAATACTTACTTGTGACTTTTGCTTATTTTCTTTTGGTCTCTCTGTCTCTGTCCCACTCTGTTCTTCCCTCCCTTTCTTCCTTCCTTTCTCCTTTTCTTTTCTTTCCTTCTTTCTTCCTCTGTCTCTTTCTTTCTTTCTTTCTTTCTTTCTTTCTTTCTTGATTTATAGGTGTTCTTCTATTCTGAATATTAATCTTTTATCAGGGATGTTGCAAGAAGTCTCCCCAGTTCGTGGCTTATGTTTTCATACCCTTAGGTTGTCTTTTTGAATAAAAGTTCTTAATTTTAATATTGTTGACCTTATCAGTCTTCTATTTTTGGTTAGCCCTTTTGTTTCTTGTTTTAAAAAAAAATCCTTCTCTCCTTGAGGTCAGAATGATATTTTCTAATACATTCTTTAAAAAGTTGCTGGGGCACCTGGGTGGCTCAATCGGTTAAGCATGCAACTCTTGGTTTCAGCTCAGGTCATTATCTTATAGTTCGTGAGTTTGAGCCCCATGTCAGGCTCCGTGCTGACACTGCAGAGCCTGCTTGCAATTCTCTCTCTCTGTCTCTCTGCACCGTGTGCACTCTCTCTTTCTCTCTCTCAAAATAAACTTAAAAAAATAAATTTATAAGTTGTAAAGTTTGTCCTTTCATTTTAAATCTTTAATATATTGGAAATTGACTTTTGTCTGTGCCAACCAGTTGTCTCACCCATTTTCTTCTGTGATCTGCCATAGCCAATCTCTCATATATCAAGTTTCCATGAACACAGAGGTCTATGTCTGGGCTCTCTTTTCTGTTCCACTGGGGTCAGGGGTTGGTGTCTCTGTCTTAGGACCAATGTGCCACTGTATTAATTTCTATAGCTTTATAATATTTGATATCTGGTAAGACAAGTGTCCCCACCTATTTCGTCTTCCTCAGGGGAGTCTTAGCTATTTTCCCCTTTGATTTTTCATATATATTTTAGATTAGTGTTTCAAGTTTCATGAAAAACCCTAGTGGGATTTTCACTGGAATTGCATTGAAATTATAGAACTCTCTGAGAAAAATTAACACCCTTGTAATATTGTTTTCCAATTTTTAAACATGGTGTATTTCTTCACCTGTTTGGTTTGTCTTTAATGCCTTTTAGTAGCTTTATTATTTTCTCTCTAAGCTTTTACATATCCAGAGCAAAGATCCTTAAGTCTATTTCTATTGTTTTTTCTTTTGGTTCTTGCATATGGTATCTTTTTCCCCTGCATATTTAGTTGTTTTTGACAGCGATATGCTAATTTACCTTGGAATTTCATTTGTGGGATTTTTTTTGAGGCCTTGAATGAGGTAGGTTTCCTCAGAGAAGATTTGCATTTGATTCTTCTAGGTGCATTATTTAAGAAATTAATTTTTGTATTTTATATAAGTGTTGGTCTGCCACTCAGATCTTGATTTCCAGATACCATTCCCTACTAAAAAGAACTAAGACTTTTTGGAGAACTGGTCAATTCTAAGGCTGGGGCAAGGAAAGTATAAGATGAGCCAGAAACATGTTATTGGGCCAGAACATTTTTTTACAAAGTGGTCAAAAAATGGGGGGAATATGTCAAAATGACAGGGGAAGCAACTTGAAGAAATGCCTACTGACCAAAGATGTACAATTTGAGTAGAATTTGATTTATAATCAAAGTAAATGATGTAGGTAATGGATTATAAGCCACTGAATAAAATAAGAATGTGTAAGTCCATACTAAAGATAGCTAGCTAACTGGATAAGAAAGGAAGCATCTCCTTATAGTAGAATGCCAACTAATAACTGGAGAAGAAATGACTTAGAAAATCACTATTTTGCAATATGGTAGTGATTGGTTCAAACAAGAATTAACAATGCTAAACTAGAACAGAAAGTTTGATTAGGAATAAAAACTTTTCATAGTCTCAGAGTACATCTCCACAAATTACTTATCAGTTACAAAGGAAAAAAATAGTAACTTTATAGAAAAGAAAAAAACTTGGCAGATACCACTTTCACCAAGTGATTAGAGTTAATATCATCAATAATGGCACTGACTGACACTGTGGGCCTCTTGATATGAGGCACTGAGAAGGATACAATATCACTTATGAGGTTTTCCTGCAAAAAATCACAACCTGAATCAAATGATGAGGAAACAACTGATAAACCTTATTTGAGGGACATTCAGCAACATAACTGGCCTGTACTTTTTTAAAGGGTTGTAGGGGAGGGAAAATTTCCCTCTGTCCTTTTAGAGTCTGTGGATGAACCCGCAAATTGACAACAGATTAATGGGAGAAAAGCATATAAATTTTATTTGATGTTAAAAGTTTTATGTGGCATAGAGAAGGGGGCTTTATAGAAAGAAGAGAAAATGCTCAAAGAAGCAGCTAGGCTCAGAGGCTTTTATACCATTCTGACAAAGAATGATAAATTTGTAGGGAAGTGATAAGACAAAAGAAAGGGGTTTCTGGACTCTTTAAGGGCTGTAAATTGTGGGATAAAATCCTCACAAGGGGAATTTATGCCCTATTTTCAGGCAGATAGGGGGAGGTGGAAAGCTCATCCTATGTTTGCTTTTACTCAATTGCCTTCAGCGCAACATAATCTTTATACCAGAGTGACATATTTTGGGGTGGCATATTTTGATCCCCCTACTAGGTCAAGGATTTAAAAGGCAAAGAAAGACTGAGGAATTGTTTCAGATTAAAGAAACTAAGGGGATATGCCAACAATGCAATGCATGGTTCTACATTGGATCCTGGAGGAAATGGAGCTAAAGAACAGGACTCAGACAAAAAGTGAAATTTAAATATGGACTGTGGATTAGATAGTAGTATTGGGCCACTGTTAAATTTTCTGATTTTGATAATTGCACTGCTGTTATGTAAGAGAATGCTTTTGTTCTTAGAAAATGTGAAGTATTTAGGGGTGAAGAATTTGATCTGTAACTTACTCTCTACTGCTTCAGAAAAAATAGAGAAAAAAAATGAAAGGCAAAACGTTGGCAGTTGGTGAATCTGTTTGAAGAGAGTTCATTCTACTACGCTTGCCACTTTTTTTTGTTTAAAATTATTTCAAAATTAAAAATCACCCCCGTTTCACCAGAGATAGTGTAAGTAGCACTAACCTAGTATGTGATCGGTGTTTGCAAATATTTCACACGTTTGAGAAGAATGCAGATTTCTGAATTGTTGGGTACAGGTTTTTACATATGTTCAAAAATCCAGGGTTAATTGCATTATCCAAATCTTCTTTATATCATTCTTGTCTGTTTCACTTATCAATCAAAGGTGTGTTGAAATTGTTCACTGTATTGTTGATTTGTCATAATTCTGTTCATTTCTGCTTTATGTACTTTAAAGCTCTTTTCATTAAGTGCAAATAAATTTAAAACTGTTCATTATTCCTTTATGCATTTTAGATCTTACTTTTGGGAGATTCCTAGCTGGCTCAGTTGGAAAAGCATGCAACCTTTGATTTCAGGGTTGTGGGTTCAAGCCCCACACTGGGTATAGAGATCACTTAAAAATAAAATATTTTTTAAAAAATCTTACTTTAGGAATAATTTCCTTTCTTTTTTAAATTTCATTTTTAAATTCACTTTATTTTTTAATTTTTATTATTTTTTAAAAATTTACATCTAAGTTAGTTAACATATAGTGTAATTATGATTTCAGGAATAGAATTTAGTGATTTATCACTTACAAATAACACCCAGTGCTCATCCCAGCAAGTGTCCTCCTTAACTCCCCTTGCCCATTTAGCCCATCCCCCCACCCAAAACCCCTCCAGCAACCCTCAGCTTGTTCTGTATTTAAGAGTCTGTTATGGTTTGTCTCCTTCCCTGTTTTTACATTATTTTTGCTTCCCTTCATTTATGTTCATCTGTTTTGTATCTTAAATTCCACATATGAGTGAAGTCATATGATATTTGTCTTTCTCTGACTGATTTATTTTGCTTAGCAATTACATTCTAGTTCCATCCACATTGTTGCAAATGGCAAGATATCATTCTTTTTGATTGCTAATATTCCATTGTGTGTGTGTGTGTGTGTGTGTGTGTGTGTGTGTGTGTATCACATCTTCTTTATCCATTCATCAGTCATTGGACATTTAGGCTTTCTCCTTACTTTGGCTATTGTTGATAGCACTGCTGTAAACATTGGGGTGCATGTTCCCCTTTGAAACAGCACTCTTGTAACCTTTGGATAAACACCTAGTAGTGCAATTGCTGGGTCGTAGGGTAGTTCTATTACTTAAAAAAAAAATTTTTTTTAGCATTTATTTCTGAGAGACAGAGCAAGACAGAGCACAAGTAGGGGAGGGGCAGAGAGAGGGAGAATCCGAAGCAGACTCCAGGCTCTGAGCTGTCAGCGCAGAGCCCAAAGGGGGACTCAAACTCACAGACTATGAGATCAAGACCTGAGCTGAAGTTGACCACCTAACCAACTGAGCCACCCAAGCGCCCCAGGGTAGTTCTATTTTTAATTTTTTGAGGAACCCCCATGCAGTTTTCCAGAGTGGCTGCAGCAGTTTGCATTCCCATTATTTTCCTTTCTTTTAAAGTAAATATTCTAGAATTTTCTTTAGCATAGGCTAATCAGTGGCAAATCTGTTTCTGTGTCTTAAGATAAACTCTAATTGTTGAAAAGTAGACTTGCTAGGGATGTAATTCTAGACTGATGCTTATTTTTTCTCAGAACTTTGAGGATATCATCCCCCTGCTTTGTCTTCCATTGTTGCTGTTGTGAAGTTTGCTTTTAGCATAATTGTGAAGTTTGCTTTCAGACCTCTTGTCATTCTTTTGTAAGTGATCTCTCATTTTATCTAGACATTTTAAATATATATTTTTTTGCCTTTATTATTATAGAGTTTTCACTTTAAGGTGTGTGGTGTGGGTTTCTTTTTACTTACACTGCTTGGTATATATTGTGCTTCCTCTGGTTATGAATCGTGTCTTTAGTTGGTCATTTCCTCTTTGAATGTTCCCTCTATTCCCTTCTCTCTTTCTAGAACTCCAATGAAAGATTACCAGAACATGTCTTTCTATTATCCATAGCTCTTATCCTCTCTTTCATATTTCCTGTCTCTTTAAATTTCTGTGCTGCATCCTGGATAGTTGCCTCAGCTCACCTACCGGTTCTTTAAGTCTGTCTTTTTTTTTAAACGTTTATTTATTTATTTTGAAAGAGACAGAGAAAGCAGGGGAGTGGAAGAGAGAGAGAGGTAGAGAGAGAATCCCAAGCAGGCTCTGTATCATCAGCGCAGAGCCTGACACAGGCCTCAAACTCACAAACCTGAAGATCATGACCTGAGCTGAAATTAAGAGTCAGACGCTTAACTGACTGAGCCACCCAGGTGCCCCTAAGTCTGTCTTCAGCTACATATCCCTTACCTTTTTACTGCATATACAAAAATGCATGTTTTTAACATTTCATTGATAAATGTTTCATGAATTTAACCACGAATAATAACACAAAGTTGAAATTCAATTATAGTTGAAATTATTGTCATTACTCTTATTCATTACATTATTATTATTGTTTGCCCAGTAAAACTCAAAAAGTAATATAAAAATAGAACAACAGGGGTGCCTGGGTGGCTCAGTCGGTTGAGCGGCCGACTTCGGCTCAGGTCATGATTTCGCGGTCCGTGAGTTCGAGCCCCGCGTCGGGCTCTGTGCTGACAGCTCAGAGCCTGGAGCCTGTTTCAGATTCTGTGTCTCCCTCTCTCTGACCCTCCCCCGTTCATGCTCTGTCTCTCTCTGTCTCAAAAATAAATAAACGTTAAAAAAAAATTAAAAAAAAAAATAGAACAGACATCTTCCATTGAGTTTACTATTATTTGTTCACTCTCTGCATAATTGTTAGATATTGAGTGTTTACACTGAGATTCCTTTTCACCCATTTTTTGGTTCTTTTCAGAGTGGTAAAAGGGGAAGTTAGTAGGGAGGAGATTTCCAATTGACAAAGGAAGAAAAGGAGGAAAAATCCTATTGTGCTAGGTCATGAAACCCCATAGGGTACAAACTGAGTGCATTTTTGGAGGCAGTGGGCAAGTATTAGAGCCTTTGTCTTAAAGAAACTAATTATAACACAGAGTGCCAGAGCCTCATTCACAGTGAGCCCTGGTGGCAGCAGAGTCAGCAGGGGGGGCCCAGGGAAAAAAGTTAGATTATGGAAAATAGGACATATTGGTTATTCTCAACCCTTAGAACCAATGCTCTCCAGTCTCCCAACATTGTCTCTTTTTTCTTTCTGCCACTTTTTCAGACCTTAAAAGATTCTATTAGCAACTTTGATGAGAAAACTTAATGTTTTAGGATAATTACACTATTTTGTTTTTGTTTACTTTTTTGTCTTATGTTAAAATACATACAACGTAAAATTTACCACTTTAACCATTTTAAAATGTGCAATTCATTTGCATTGAGTACACTCACATTGCTGTGTAACCATCACCATTATCCACCGTGAAAATTTTTTTCATCATCCCAAACTAAAACTCTGTGCCCATTAAACAAAGACTACCTATTACTCCCTTCCCCCAGCCCCTGGGAACCACTATTCTACTTTCTGTCTCCATGAATCTGACTCTTCTAGGTACCTCATATAAGTGCAATCATACAATATTTTCCTTCTGGGTCTGGTTTATTTCACTTAGCATAATTTTTCAAGGTTCATCCATGTTATGGTAAACTGATTTTAAAGAAAGATTGATTTTGGCACACAAAGTGTTCTATTCAAAACTGACTTCAGGCAGCTGCTGGTTTTAGGACTATGAAAAGTTGTTCCTGTCTGAGGGATTGCAAATTTCCTGCTGCAAACTTCCAAATATAAAGAGTGGCCCAGGGAAAAGCAAATGGAAATGTCATGTCACTGTCATACATTCTGTTATTCTGAACTAATTTCAACAGCGAAAAATGAAATACTGATTCATTTCTCCCAACAACATTTTTGTATGCTCCTTACACCTCTGAAAAACCTAAAACTCCTGAGATGGTTGATTTCCCCAGAGATTGCCTAAGGAATTTGAAGAATCTTTTCCTCTCTTATGGAAGAATTTGTTCATGCTCAGAATAGAGAAAAAGTTAGGAAGACAGCCAGAAAAAGCAGAAAACCTGGAAGCTGTTTCCTCTAATTTGACTGAAGAACCACAGTTGGAGCAATAAAATGACTCAGTGCATCTCTCCTTTCTGGAAGGATTCACTGGTTGATGTCATCAGGTTTTTCCAAGCATAGGAAGTTCCCCTTCATCTACATGGGCTGCCCCGAGTGTATCTCCACAGAGCAGAAATCCTCTGAGAAGCCTGAAGATAGGAAGGGTAAGAAGAAGAGGTAAGAAGAGGCACAGGAATGAAGATTTAAGAACAAAACAGAGGAGAAAAAGAAAATAGGAGCTGGTTTCTTATCTGGACCTAAATGTTCAGAATATTTTAAATGTTTGCCTAAGGCTAGACTAGGGGTGGACAAAATAGATGATAGCCACACAACTTGTTTACAAAGAAAATTAAAAAATACAATAGCTCTGAAAAACAACTGAAAATAAATAGGATGATTAATTGTATAGTTTTTAAAGAACAATGCTTACACCTAGAAAGCATCTTCCGTTTTTCAAACTTAAGGTGCATAGATTCATTTTCTTACCAATGCATTGATATTTATGGTACTTGTGGATATTCTAGGTACTGAAATATAATTGATTTAGGAATTTTGTTTGTCTTACAAGTGTCCTAAGTAGGCACATGGGCACCTGCACGTGAGCACTGTCTCTATATATATGTATAAATATTAAAAATATGAATAAGTAGCCTTAGACTGTATATATTTGTTAGGTTAGAAAGGTTTTAATCTACTGCTAGGTGAAGCTTAAAAAGAAGGACTCAAGAAAATGCCAGTAAGGCACCAACCATACAAATGCAAATGGAGAATTTCAACCAAATATTAGCATATTATTCTATAACACAAACACCTTGTGTTACTTTGTACTACTTGCATAATGGCCTTAATGTCCAGCTTTGTCCAATATTTTACACAATTTTGTACACTGTCCTAGTGGAGTAGAAGACAGAGGACACTAAAGACAAAGGACACAAAGGACAGAAGTAACAAAAGAACTTCCTTCTTGGTTCCCTACAGCCACCAGTATGAAAAAACAAGTTTTTTTCCAAGCAATGAAAACCTTTGGAAAGGAGGGAAAAAGTGGACTACAGGTTTAAACCTGGTAATGACTATGGTTTTGAACCTTGTTTAAAATGCCATCAGGTCTTCTAGTGGCTTGTGAGCCCCTGGTGTTTCTAGAAGGTATTAGAAGGGGCACCTGGGTGGCTCAGGTTAAGCATCCGAATTCAGCTCAGGTCATGATCTCACCATTCCGGAGTTCGAACCCCACATTGGACCCTGTGCTGACAGCTCGGAGCCTGGAGTCTGCTTTGGATTCTGTGTTTCTGTGTCTCCCTCCATCTCTGCTCCTCCCCGGCTCACACTCTGTCTCTCTGACTGTCTGTCTCTCTCTCAAAACTAAATAAGGGCGCCTGGGTAGCTCAGTTGGTTGAGCGTCCAACTTTGGCTTAGGTCATGATCTCACGGGTTGTGGGTTTGTGGGTTTGTGGGTTTGTGGGTTTGAGTCCCGTGTCAGGTTCTGTTCTGACAGCTCAGAGCCTGGAGCCTGCTTTGGATTCTATGTCTCCCTCTTTCTCTGCCCCTCCCCTGCTTGTGTTCTATCTCTCAAAAATAAATAAATGTTAAAAAAAAAAAAAAAACTAAATAAACATTAAAAAAAATTTTGTAGAAGGTATTAGGGTACTGGATGGACAGTTAGCACAAGTCTTCAAAAACCAGTGTATTTCCATTTCTATTTTATATCAATTAATATACAATTACATATGTTTTACACACACACACACACACACACGCACACACACACACACACACACATTTCATTTCAAAATGAAATGGTTTGAGACCTTTCAAGCACATGTAGAGAAACGTCATGCGTGGTGGCTGGAGACCATTTGATGGCATTCACCAACTCAGTTTCCTAGTTGGCTTATCTTATAATTGACGATTGCTAGCAATCAGGATGGTTTTTGACCATTTGATAGTTTTCTACTACTTTTATTTTCCTCCACCTTTCCTAAAAGCAAAAAAAAAAAAAACAAGAACAAAAACAAAAACACCCATAGATTCTAAAATGCAACCTGACGAGGAGCTTTAAAATGGCAATAATTCTAAAAATTCACCTCAACATACTATTCCTAGACTCTTTTTTTCTAAGTTTATTTTATTTATTTATTTTCAGAGAGAGAGAGGGAGCATGCACACATGGGGGGAGGAGCAGAGAGAGAGGGGGAGAGAGAATCCCAAGCAGGCTCTATCCTGTCAACATGGAGCCCCGTATGGGGCTCAAACTCATGAACTGTATTCACCAAATTCTTAAATTACATTTGTCTGATCAAAATTCTTGTATCACATAGCAAGATGTCTCTTGCACATGAAAAATCATTAAAAAGTAAATATAGTAGTTGGTATACCCAATTGGCTTTTTAAAATTGCCAATAAAGTGATATCTTTTATGTATATATGTACAAAATTCTAAAATTTACCCAGTTGATTATTTTAAATGCAAACCAAATATTAGGTCATGGAAACTGTTTTTGTCTTTTTTGACATGATAAAATACAATAACATTTCAATTTTCTTTTTAATATAAATTCTGTCCTCAAACCAGACACAAGATAAAAATTATTCTTAAACTTGTTTACCAAGAAATCTGCTTTCTCCAACACAATCAATTTAAACTGAATAAATTGCATGTGTCTGCAGTCAGATGGAAAAAATAAAAATTTATCATATGTAATAAATACATATGAATAATATTAAAGACCATATTTAAAATGAACTTGATAATAAATTTTTAATAATATGATGATCTATAATAAAATGTTTTACTTAACTGTCCTTCTTTATCATGCCACATAAGAAAATGTCAAGGTGATTAAGGGAGTGTGCAAGATTATGTGTTACAGTGAAAGGAAATTTGGAGTCGAAGGCTAGGACCATGAGGATAATCACTATAATCAGTCACCTGAACCAATTTTATCTCTCAAAAGACTTATATGAATAAAAATGTGTATTATTAGCAAAATAAATCTTACCCCTTACTGTCCCTCAGCAATTACCCTCCAATTTGACTACATAGGAAATAAATTTTATATTTCACCCTATTTCATCTATTTTGAGATGCACAATTTCTGCTAAATCAGGATGTACCTTATAATCAGTAGCGTCTTACCAAAGCCGCCAGCCAGGCTGCAGTTATGACCACAGCTACCATTGCACATGTGTGAACATCAAATGTCAGCATCAAAAGTTGCAGAATGAGTGTCAGTGACTTGGAAGAAAGTCTTGCAGACAGGAGAGCTTTTTTTTTCCCCCTTGTTTTTAACTAGGAACCAAATGGTGGTGGAAAGGGAGTGAATCAGACATGTTTAGCAACATTTTTTCAGAAGGAGCCAAAAGTAGGTTAACTCTACGTAATCGCAAGGTCAGCTTAGGAGCCCAGCACCAATGACTCTTAGTTTTCTTATGGATTATTTTAAGAAATGCTGCATCATCAAACTCCTGATATAGAGGATGATCCCATGGATAAAAACAGACATCAAAGAGTCTGAGTCAAATGCTGAATGTAACAAAGTTTTAGGAGTACCCAAACCAATTTATTTTTCTTACTGTTCCATTTTTTGCATGTACGAATATAATACATGGTAAAATAATCTCTCTAATTAAGTTTATAATAGCCCTTGCAATAGCTATGAAAGAAACATTCTGATTGTGTCGTGGTTCAACTTGCAGCGTTTTTTGTTTTTGTTCTTTTTTTCTTAATCGTTACCTATATTAATGGTGCCTCTTAGAAAGATAGCATTTTAGATTCTGTGAAAAAAAGCAGTCAATTTGGAGATTCTGTACTTTCCCCTCGTCTCATAAGATGGATAATGAACTTGAATGAGTTGAAATGTTTGTTATCCATACTGTGTTCCTAAATGCTGGTTGCATACCATTTTAATGAAAAGCTGCAGGCTGTTCTTTTTCTTTTTCTTTTCTCTTTACCAAGACTTTTAATAGCATATGTCCCCTGTTTAACTCTCCAAAATATTTACTGGGTGGAGAAATACTAGTAGTTCAGTTTCACATGTATGGTTTCCTTAAAAGTGTCAGACTGACTCTTGTTTCCTTTGCTAGGGGTGCAGGCTGCATCTTTATTGAAATGTTCCAGGGCCAACCTTTGTTTCCTGGGGTTTCCAACATCCTTGAACAACTGGAGAAGATCTGGGAGGTAAGAGAAGAATTCCTCTTAGGAAGAAGAAATATCTGCAATTCAAACTTTGAACCAAATTTGTTTTAGAGACAGTGAAGTAGTCCATCTGCTTTGAGATATTATGCCGAATATTAAGGCTGTGGAAACTGTAGAATTTGCCACAGGTGTAAGTACCTGGGGAACGAAGACATGGTCAGGAAACTCCCTGTTGTCTTGTAGCAGCCCCTGAATCCACCTGCTTGCTCTCATTATTTTCTCAACTTCCCAGGACAATTGCTGCTGTGGCTATTTAGGCACATCTCTGCCTTGCCACCGTCAGCTCTA